>NC_042972.1:508469-702459 GCF_901001165.1 Salmo trutta | reverse complement strand
GGAGAGATGGTGGTGGGGGTTGTTGGTGAACTAGGAGAGATGGTGGTGGGGGTGTTGGTGAACTAGGAGAGATGGTGGTGGGGGTGTTGGTGAACTAGGAGAGATGGTGGTGGGGGTGTTGGTGAACTAGGAGAGGTGGTGGGGGTGTTGGTGAACTAGGAGAGAGGTGGGGGGTGTTGTTTAACTAGGAGAGGTGGTGGGGGTATTGGTGAACTAGGAGAGGTGGTGGGGGTGTTGTTGTTGTTTACTTCTCTTGATTAGAATGGCTGATCTGTCCTTGACTGTGTGTCTTTAGAGATGAAAATGGATTTTATGCTGTTGAAGATGAGATCCTCTATATCAACTTCCCTCCTATCTCTCTGTGGCCTCGGTCACTGACACCACTTTATCCCTTCGTCTTCTGTATGGCTGCTCTGAGTGAGAGGCTCATGTATTCTTTTCCATTGATCGGTTAACCAAGTCCTGGAATAGCTGACTACCTCTCTCTTGCTCTCTGCTGAAACACACAGCTGATTTCAACACATCTACAGTTCCAGTCAAAATTTTGGTCACACCTACTTATTCCAGGGTTTGCTTTATTTTGACTATTTTCTACATCAAATCTATGAAATGACGCATGTGGAATCATGTAGTAATTAAATAAGTGTCAAATCAAAATATATGTTATACATGAGATTCTTCAAAGCACCCACCCTTTGCACACTCTTGGCATTCTCTCAACCAGCTTCATGAGGTAGTCACCTGGAATGCAATTCAATTAACAGGTGTGCCTTGTTAAAAGCTAATTTGTGGAATTTCTTTCCTTCTTAATGTGTTTGAGCCAATCAGTTGTGTTGTGACAAGGTAGGGTTGGTATACAGAAGATGGTCTTCTACCAAATAGGGTTAAGTCCATATTATGGCAGGAACAGCTTAAATAAGCAAAGAGAAACGACAGTCCATCATTACTTTAAGTCATGAAGGTAAGTCAATCCGGAACATTTGAAGAACTTTGAAAGTTTCTTCAAGTGCAGTCGCAAAACCCATTAAGCGCTATGATGAAACTGGGTCTCATGAGGACCGCCATAGGAACGGAAGACCCAGAGTTAACTCTGCTGCAGAGGATAAATTCATTAGAGTTACCAGCCACAGAAATTGCAGGCCAAATAAATGCTTCACAGATTTCAAGTGACAGACATATCTCAACATCAACTGTTCAGAGGAGACTGTGTGAATCAGGCCTTCATGGTCAAATTTCTGCAAAGGAACCACTACTAAAGGACACCAGTAAGAAGAAGAGACTTGCTTGGGCCAAGAAACGAAAGCATTGGACATTAGACTGGTGGAATTCTGTCCTTTGGTCTGATGAGTCAAAATGTGAGATTTTTGGTTCCAACCACCGTGTCTTTGTGAGATGCAGAATAGGTGAGCGGATGATCTCCGCATGTGTGGTTCCCACCGTGAAGCATGGAAGAGGAGGTGTGATGGTGTGGGGGTGATTTGCTGGAGACACTGTCTGTGATTTACTTAGAATTCAAGGCGTACTTAACCAGCATGGCTACCACAGCATTCTGCAGCGATATGCCATCGCATCTGGTTTGCGCTTAGTGGGACTATAATTTGTTTTTCAGAGGACAATGACCCAACACACCTCCAGGCTGTGTAAGGGCTATTTGACCAAGAAGGAGAGTGATGGAGTGCTGCATCAGATGACCTGGCCTCCACAATCACCCGACCTCAACCCAATTGAGATGGTTTGGGACAAGTAGGACCGCAGAGTGAAGGAAAAGCAGCCAACAAGTGCTCATCATATGTGGGAACTCCTTCAAGACTGTTGGAAAAGCATTCCAGGTGAAGCTCGTTGAGAGAATGCCAAGAGTGTGCAAAGCTGTCAAGGCAAAGGGTGGCGCCATTGAGGGATCTCAAATATAAAATATACACTGCTCAAAAAAATAAAGGGAACACTAAAATAACACATCCTAGATCTGAATGAATGAAATAATCTTATTAAATACTTTTTTCTTTACATAGTTGAATGTGCTGACAACAAAATCACACAAAAATAATCAATGGAAATCCAATTTATCAACCCATGGAGATCTGGATTTGGAGTCACACTCAAAATTAAAGTGGAAAACCACACTACAGGCTGATCCAACTTTGATGTAATGTCCTTAAAACAAGTCAAAATGGGGCTCAGTAGTGTGTGTGGCCTCCATGTGCCTGTATGACCTCCCTACAACGCCTGGGCATGCTCCTGATGAGGTGGCGGATGGTCTCCTGAGGGATCTCCTCCCAGACCTGGACTAAAGCATCCGCCAACTCCTGGACAGCCTGTGGTGCAACGTGGCGTTGGTGGATGGAGCGAGACATGATGTCCCAGATGTGCTCAATTGGATTCAGGTCTGGGCAACGGGCGGGCCAGTCCATAGCATCAATGCCTTCCTCTTGCAGGAACTGCTGACACACTCCAGCCACATGAGGTCTAGCATTGTCTTGCATTAGGAGGAACCCAGGGCCAACCGCAACAGCATATGGTCTCACAAGGGGTCTGAGGATTTCATCTCGGTACGTAATGGCAGTCAGGCTACCTCTGGTGAGCACATGGAGGGCTGTGCGGCCCCCCAAAGAAATGCCACCCCACACCATGACTGACCCACCGCCAAACCGGTCATGCTGGAGGATGTTGCAGGCAGCAGAACGTTCTCCACGGCGTCTCCAGACTGTCACGTCTGTCACACGTGCTCAGTGTGAACCTGCTTTCATCTGTGAAGAGCACAGGGCGCCAGTGGCGAATTTGCCAATCTTGGTGTTCTCTGGCAAATGCCAAACGTCCTGCACGGTGTTGTGCTGTAAGCACAACCCCCACCTGTGGACGTCAGGCCCTCATACCACCCTCATGGAGTCTGTTTCTGACCGTTTGAGCAGACACATGCACATTTGTGGCCTGCTGGAGGTCATTTTAAAGGGCTCTGGCAGTGCTCCTCCTGCTCCTCCTTGCACAAAGGCGGAGGTAGCGGTCCTGCTGCTGGGTTGTTGCCCTCCTACGGCCTCCTCCACATCTCCTGATGTACTGGCCTGTCTCCTGGTAGCGCCTCCATGCTCTGGACACTACGCTGACAGACACAGCAAACCTTCTTGCCACAGCTCGCATTGATGTGCCATCCTGGATGAGCTGCACTACCTGAGCTACTTGTGTGGGTTGTAGACTCCGTCTCATGCTACCACTAGAGTGAAAGCACCACCAGCATTCAAAAGTGACCAAAACATCAGCCAGGAAGCATAGGAACTGAGAAGTGGTCTGTGGTTACCACCTGCAGAACCACTCCTTTATTGGGGGTGTCTTGCTAATTGCCTATAATTTCCACCTGTAGTCTATTCCATTTGCACAACAGCATGTGAAATGTATTGTCAATCAGTGTTGCTTCCTAAGTGGACAGTTTGATTTCACAGAAGTGTGATTGACTTGTAGTTACATTGTGTTGTATAAGTGTTCCCTTTATTTTTTTGAGCACTATATTTTGATTTGTTTAACACTTTTTTTGGTTACATGATTCCATGTGTTATTTCATAGTTTTGATGTCTTCACTAATATTCTACAATGTAGAATCAGATCAAATCAATGTTTATTTGTCACGTGCGCTGAATACAACAGGTGTAGAACTTACAGTGAAATGCTTACTTACAGGCTCTAACCAATAGTGCAAAAAAGGTAGGTAGATAAAGAAATAAAACAACAGTAAAAATGACAGGCTATATACAGTAGCGAGGCTACATACAGACACATACAGACACCTGATTCAGGCTGATTGAGGTAGTATGTACATGTAGATATGGTTAAAGTGACAAAGCATATATGATGAACAGAGAGTAGCAGTAGCATAAAAGAGGGGTTGGTGGTTGGGGGACACAATGCAGATAGCCTGGTTAGCCAATGTGCGGGAGCACTGGTTGGTCGGCCCAATTGAGGTAGTATGTACATGAATGTATAGTTAAAGTGACTATGCATATATGATAAACAGAGAGTAGCAGCACCGTAAAAAGAGGGGTTGGGGGGCACACAATGCAAATAGTCTGGGTAGCCATTTATTACCTGTTCAGGAGTCTTATGGATTGGGGGTAAAAACTGTTGAGAAGCCTTTTTGTCCTAGACTTGGCACTCCGGTACCGCTTGTAGTAGAGAGAAAAGTCTGACTGGGGTGGCTGGGGTCTTTGACAATTTTTAGGGCCTTCCTCTGACCCGGCCTGGTGTAGAGGTCCTGGATAGCAGGCAGCTTTGCCCCAGTGATGTACTGGGCCGTACGCACTACCCTCTAGGGCCTTGAGGTCAGAGGCCGAGCAGTTGCCGTACCAGGCAGTGATGCAACCAATCAGGATGCTCTCGATGTTGCAGCTGTAGAACCTTTTGAGGATCTCAGGACCCATGCCAAATCTTTTTAGTTTCCTGAGGGGGAATAGGCTTTGTCGTGCCCTCTTCACGACTGTCTTGGTATGTTTGGACCATTCTAGTTTGTTGTTGATGTGGACACCAAGGAACTTGAAGCTCTCAACCTGCTCCACTACAGCACCGTCGATGATCTCCTTAGTCTTGATTACGTTTGGGGATAGGTTGTTATTCTGGCACCACCCGGCCAGGTCTCTGACCTCCTCCCTATAGGCTGTCTCGTCGTTGTCTGTGATTAGGCCTACCACTGTTGTGTCGTCTGCAAACTTAATGATGGTGTTGGAGTCGTGCCTGGCCATGCAGTCGTGGGTGAACAGGGAGTACAGGAGGGGACTGAGCACGCACCCCTGGAGAGCTCCAGTGTTGACGATCAGCGTGGCAGATGTGTTGCTGCCTACCCTCACCACCTTGGGGCGGCCCGTCAGGAAGTCCAGGATCCAGTTGCAGAGGGAGGTGTTTAGTCCCAGGATCCTTAGCTTAGTGATGAGCTTTGAGGGTACTATGGTGTTGAACGCTGAGCTGTAGTAAATGAATAGCATTCTCACATAAGTGTTCCTTTTGTCCAGGTGAGAAAGGGCAGTGTTGAGTGCAATAGAGATTGCGTCATCTGTGGATCTGTTTGGGCGGTAGGCAAATTGGAGTGGGTCTAGGGTTTCTGGGATAATGGTGTTGATGTGAGCCATTACCAACCTTTCAAAGCACTTCATGGCTACAGAAGGTCTGTAGTCATTTAGGCAGGTTGCCTTTGCATTCTTGGTCACAGGGACTATGGTAAGTCGCTCTGGATAAGAGCATCTGCTAAGTGACTAAAATGTAAATGTAAATGTGGTCTGCTTGAAACATGTTGGTATTACAGACTTAACCAGGGACATGTTGAAAATGTCAGTGAAGACACCTGCCAGTTGGTCATCACATGCCCGGAGCACACATCCTGGTAATCCGTCTGGCCCACAGCCTTGTGTATGTTGACCTGTTTAAAGGTCTTACTCACGTTGGCTACGGAGAGCGTGATGACACAGTCGCCTGGAACATCTGATGCTCTCATGCATGCCTCAGTGTTGCTTGCCTCAAAGCGAGCATAGAATTGATTTAGATCGTCTGGTAGGCTCGTGTCACTGGGCAGCTCGCGGCTGTGCTTCCCTTTGTAGTCTGTAATAGTTTGCAAGCCCTGTCACATCCGATGAGCGTTGGAGCCGGTATAGTATAATTCAATCTTATCCCTGTATTGACGCTTTGCATGTTTGATGGTTCGTCGCAGGGCATAGCGGGATTTCTTGTAAGCTTCTGGGTTAGAGTCCCGCACCTTAAAAGCGGCAGCTCTACCCTTTAGCTCAGTGCGAATGTTGCCTGTAATCCATGGCTTCTGGTTGGGGTATGTACGTACAGTCACTGTAGGGATGACGTCCTCGATGCACTTATTGATAAAGCCAGTGACTGATGTGGTGTACTTCTCAATGCCATCGGAAGAATCCCGGAACATGTTCCAGTCTGTGATAGCAAAACAGTCCTGTAGTTTAGCATCTGCTTCATCTGACCACCTTTTATAGACCGAGTCACTGGTGCTTCCTGCTTTAATTTTTGCTTGTAAGCAGGAATCAGGAGGATAGAATTGTGGTCAGATTTACCAAATGGAGGGCGAGGGAGAGCTTTGTACGCGTCTCTGTGTGTGGAGTAAAGGTGATCTAGAATTGTTTTCCCTCTGGTTGCACATTTAACATGTTGATGAAAATTTGGTAGAACTGATTTAAGTTTCCTTGTATTAAAGTCTCCGGCCACTAGGAGCACCGCCTCTGGGTGAGTGGTTTCCTGTTTGCTTATTTCCTTATACAGCTGACTGAGTGCGGTCTTAGTGCCAGCATCTGTCTGTGGTGGTAAATAATAAAAATAAAGAAAAACCCTTGAATGAGTAGGTGTGTCAACTTTTTACTGGTACTGTACCTCTAGCTCACGAAGTGGACAGATAGACAGGCCTCTCTCTATCACTTTACATACAGCTGACATCAACACATCTACCTCAAGCTCACTAAGTGGACAGATAGACAGGCCTCTCTCTATCACTTTACATAAAGCTGACATCAACACATCTACTGTTCTGTAGCGTTCTCTCCTTCTCATTTTGCAGTGTTGGATGTTAATGTGCATTAGTTGGTTGGGTTTAATAAACCAGCTCAGCAGGGTTATGGTTAATACCTTGTTTCCTTTAAACCAGCTCAGCAGGGTTATGGTTAATACCTTGTTTCCTTTAAACCAGCTCAGCAGGGTTATGGTTAATACCTTGTTTCCTTTAAACCAGCTCAGCAGGGTTATGGTTAATACCTTGTTTCCTTTAAACCAGCAGGTTTCACTGTAAATATGATCACCCATTTTTTTTCAACTGTATTGGATTGTATATTTTAGATAAACGTCTTAAATATTTAATATACTATCCAATGCTGTTGAAGAAATGGGATGAATGGGTGATTATTTCTACATTTCATGCCGTTGCATATGAATAACTTTCGAGGGTAATTGGATAAAAGTATAACACCTGGTTATGTCTCAGCTGGTCTGCTATGTTCACCAGGCCAGTACATTGATCTGGTACTTCCTGTATATAGCTCCACATTGATCTGGTACTTCCTGTATATAGCTCCACATTGATCTGGTACTTCCTGTATATAGCTCCACGTCGATCTGGTACTTCCTCTATATAGCTCCACGTTGATCTGGTACTTCCTCTATATAGCTCCACGTTGATCTGGTACTTCCTGTAAATACAGTGGGGGAAAAAAGTATTTGATCCCCTGCTGATTTTGTACGTTTGCCCACTGATAAAGAAAGGATCAGTCTATAATTTTAATGGTAGGTTTATTTGAACAATGAGAGACAGAATAACAACAAAAATATCCTGAAAAAAGCATGTCAAAAATGTTATAAATTGATTTGCATTTTAATGAGGGAAATAAGTATTTGACCCCCTCTCAATCAGAAAGATTTCTGGCTCCCAGGTGTCTTTTATACAGGTAACGAGCTGAGATTAGGAGCACACTCTTAAAGGGAGTGCTCCTTAACCGCAGCTTGTTACCTGTAAAAAAGACACCTGTCCACAGAAGCAATCAATCAATCAGATTCCAAACTCTCCACCATGGCCGAGACCAAAGAGCTCTCCAAGGATGTCAGAGACAAGATTGTAGACCTACACAAGGCTGGAATGGGCTACAAGACCATCGCCAAGCAGCTTGGTGAGAAGGTGACAACATTTGGTGCGATTATTCGCAAATGAAAGAAACACAAAAGAACTATCAATATCCCTCGGCCTGGGGCTCCATGCAAGATCTCACCTCGTGGGGTTGCAATGATCATGAGAACGGTGAGGAATCAGCCCAGAACTACACGGGAGGATCTTGTCAATGATCTCAAGGCAGCTGGGACCATAGTCACCAAGAAAACAATTGTTAACACACTATGCCGTGAAGGACTGAAATCCTGCAGCGCCCGCAAGGTCCCCCTGCTCAAGAATACATATACATGCCCGTCTGAAGTTTGCCAATGAACATCTGAATGACTCAGAGGACAACTGGTGAAAGTGTTGTGGTCAGATGAGACCAAAATGGAGCTCTTTGGCATCAACTCAACTCGCCGTGTTTGGAGGAGGAGGAATGCTGCCTATGACCCCAAGAACACCATCTCCACCGTCAAACATGGAGGTGGAAACATTATGCTTTGGGGGTGTTTTTCTGCTAAGGGGACAGGACAACTTCACCGCATCAAAGGGACGATGGACGGGGCCATGTACCGTCAAATCTTGGGTGAGAGCATCCTTCCCTCAGCCAGGGCATTGAAAATGGGTCGTGGATGGGTATTCCAGCATGACAATGACCCAAAACACACGGCCAAGACAACAAAGGAGTGGCTCAAGAAGAAGCACATTAAGGTCCTGGAGTGGCCTAGCCAGTCTCCAGACCTTAATCCCATAGAAAATCTGTGAATGGAGCTGAAGGTTCGAGTTGCCAAACGTCAGCCTCGAAACCTTAATGACTTGGAGAAGATCTGCAAAGAGGAGTGGGACAAAATCCCTCCTGAGATGTGTGCAAACCTGGTGGCCAACTACAAGAAATGTCTGACCTCTGTGATTGCCAACAAGGGTTTTGCCACCAAGTACTAAGTCATGTTTTGCAGAGGGGTCAAATACGTATTTCCCTCATTAAAATGCAAATCATTTTACAACATTTTTGACATGCGTTTTTTTTTTGTTTTTTTTTATTCTGTCTCTCACTGTTCAAATAAACCTGCCATTAAAATTATAGACTGATCATTTCTTTGTAAGTGGGCAAACGTACAAAATCAGCAGGGGATCAAATACTTTTTCTCTCCCACTATTGCGGATAGTCTGAGCACTGATGGAGGGATTGTGCGTTTTTGGTGTAACTCGGGCAGTTGTTGTTGCCATCCTATTCGGAGGTACCGATCCTGTGCAGGTGTTGTTCCACGTGGTCCGCCACTGCGAGGATGATCAGCTGTCCGTCCTGTCTCCCTGTACCGCTGTCTTAGGCGTCTCACAGTACAGACATTGCAATTTATTGCCCTGGCCACATCTGCAGTCCTCATGCCTCCTTGCAGCATGCCTAAGGCACGTTCACGCAGATGAGCAGGGACCCTGGGCATCTTTCTTTTGGTATTTTTCAGAGTCAGTAGAAAGGCCTCTTTAGTGTCTAACTTTTCATAACTGTGACCCTAATTGCCTACTGTCTGTAAGCTGTTAGTGTCTTAACAACCATTCCACAGGTGCATATTCATTAATTGTTTATGGTTCATTGAACAAGCACGGGAAACAGTGTTTAAACCCTTTACAATGAAAATCTGAAGTTATTTGGATTTTTATGAGTTATCTTTGAAAGACAGGGTCCTGAAATTGCCTGTTTCATTTTTTTCTGAGTTTATATGCTGATGATTTCGTTTTCTATCACCAACCAAAGAAGGTCTTCAACAGCACCTTAACATTCTAGAGAAATATTGCCATAATTGGGCCCTGGCAGTAATTGTTTTTTATTGATTTAAAATAGATGTCAGAAATACAAATATAAATTCACCCTGAACAACACAATAATTTAACACACTAAAAATGACTCATACCTTCGTCTGACCATATCTGCATCGGTAAACTTTAATATGGCACTCAAAGAAAAACCTGCAGAGCACTGCATGCATTACAAATGAAATCATTCAACATCCAAATTAGAATAAATACCAAAATATTTGATTGTGTAATCCTACCAATAGCTCTTTACGGAAGTGAGGTTTGGGGCAACAATACAATTCTACAAGTCCAAAGAAATACACCAACTAATGCATGTAGGGCAGAATTGGGCCTCTTACAAGTTGTAATGAAAATACAGACAAGATCATAAAAAATTTGGCTACATTTAAATTCAAGTCCATATTCAAGTCTGCCATTTAAAGCACTTCAAACCCAGGAGCTGAGCCCAGAATCGAGCCCTCTCAGTCAGCTGGTGTTGGACCTCACCAACCAAGCTGACACCAGCACTGCTTCAAAAGAAAGAATTTCAATAAACAAAATCATGAACCAATCAAAGGACTCATATTTACAACATTGGAAAAAACGAAACAAAATCCCAAAGCCGACTAAATTGCTATCTGGCCCTAAACAGAGAATATGAATTGGCTGATTATCTCTACTCTGTCAGAGATACAAAGCAGAGACAGATCCTTACCAAGTACAGGCTGAGTGACCACCGATTGGGAATAGAAACCGGCAGACATAAAAGACATGGCGACCCAAAGAGGAGCGTGTATGTGGTCACTGCACGACAGGGGAGGTAGAAACAGAGATGCACTTTCTCCTTTACTGTGATAAATATTCCTCACCAACAGATTCATTATTCACAGAAATGACTACATTTATTCCAAATTTTTACTAATTAAACCCAGAGGAAAAACAAAAAATACTCATGGGCGAAGGAGCAATGGCTCCTCTTGCTGCCAAGAGGAGCCATTGGGGAGAACAAGTGGGGAGAACAAGTATTTGATACACTGCCGATTTTGCAGGTTTTCCATCTTACAAAGCATGTAGAGGTCTGTAATTTATATCATAGGTACACTTCAACTGTGAGAGACGGAATCTAAAACAAAAATCCAGAAAATCACATTGTATAATTTTAAGTAATTGTATATTATTAACTGTATATTATATACTACTATTCTACTATTGACTGTTACCGTTTTATTGTTATTTAAAAAATATATATATATTATTATTTACTACCATTTTTATATTATTATTTGTTATTGTTTATAATTTTATTACAATGTATATTGTATACATTGTTGCTTTGGCAATATTGACACAATGTTTTTTGTGCCAATAAAGCAGCTTGAATTTGAGAGAGAGAGAGAACTCTGTTCATTACACTAGATAGTATGTCCTAGTTAGCCATGGTCAGGACACACTGACTCTGTGTTCATTGCAGCTACTAACTAGCCAGAGATGTGGAGAGAGAGAGGACATCCTGTTTTCTGCCTTGTCATGGTGTAATTAACCCTGAGGGGAATCTAGCATGCAGAGACGAGCCTCCATCAGTACCATTAGTGATGGTTGGTTAGGTTGTGATGTGGTGGATGAAGTAGAAAGAGGTGACTTCCCATCCTGAGGCTGCTGGCTGGGCTCCATGTGCAGCCAACAGGTTGCTGTAGGTGATAGACCCTGTAACACATGGCTGACCAAGCTATTGGGAGTTATCCTCCGTGATGACGGTAATTGTACAGCTCTGTACATGACAGCAGCCATTCCACGTACATAAACCCTGTCAGACACAATGGCAGTACATCACCCCTGCGCATATGGTACCACACTGGGACAATATAGCTGATTGTAATGTCTCAATCTAGTCAGGTTCAAACTGCTATGTTGATGACCCCCAGATATACCTCAGCACCCTCCTCAACCCCCCTCCATATATACCTCAGCACCCTCCTCAACCCCCCCAGATATACCTCAGCACCCTCCTCAACCCCCCCCAGATATACCTCAGCACCCTCCTCAACCCCCCCTCCAGATATACCTCAGCACCCCCCTCATCCCCCCTCCAGATATACCTCAGCACCCTCCTCAACCCCCCCTCCAGATATACCTCAGCACCCTCCTCAAACCCCCCTCCAGATATACCTCAGCACCCTCCTCAACCCCCCCCCCTCAAGATATACCTCAGCACCCTCCTCAAACCCCCCTCCAGATACACCTCGGCACCCTCCTCAACCCCCCCCAGATATACCTCAGCACCCTCCTCAACCCCCCCCTCCAGATATACCTCAGCATCCTCCTCAACCCCCCCCTCCAGATATACCTCAGCACCCTCCTCAACCCCCCTCCAGATATATCTCAGCACCCTCCTCAACCCCCCCCCTCCAGATATACCTCAGCACCCTCCTCAACCCCCCCTCCAGATATACCTCAGCACCCTCCTCAACCCCCCCATCCAGATATACCTCAGCACCCTCCTCAACCCCCCCTCCAGATATACCTCAGCACCTTCCTCAACCCCCCCAGATATACCTCAGCACCCTCCTCAAACCCCCTCCAGATATACCTCAGCACCCTCTTCAACCCCCCCTCCAGATATACCTCCGCACCCTCCTCAAACCCCCCTCCAGATATACCTCGGCACCCTCATCAACCCCCCCCAGATATACCTCAGCACCCTCCTCAACCCCCCCTCCAGATATACATCAGCACCCTCCTCAACCCCCCCCTCCAGATATACCTCAGCACCCTCCTCAACCCCCCTCCAGATATACCTCAGCACCCTCCTCAACCCCCCTCCAGATATACCTCAGCACCCTCCTCAACCCCCCCCTCCAGATATACCTCAGCACGCTCCTCAACGCCCCCCCAGATATACCTCAACACCCTCCTCAAACCCCCCTCCAGATTTACCTCAGCACCCTCCTCAACCCCCCTCCGGATATACCTCAGCACCCTCCTCAAACCCCCCCCTCCAGATATACCTCAGCACCCTCCTCAACCCTCCTCAACCCCCCCCAGATATACCTCAGTACCCTCCTCAACTCCCCTCCAGATATACCTCAGCACCCTCCTCAACCCTCCTCAACCCCCCCTCCAGATATACCTCAGCACCCTCCTCAACCCCCCCCTCCAGATATACCTCAGCACCCTAGTCAACCCCCCCTCCAGATATACCTCAGCACCCTCCTCAAGCCCCCCCTCCAGATATACCTCAGCACCCTCCTCAACCCTCCTCAACCCCCCCAGATATACCTCAGCACCCTCCTCAACCCTCCTCAACCCCCCCAGATATACCTCAGCATCCTCCTCAACCCCCCCCTCCAGATATACCTCAGCACCCTCCTCAACCCCCCCAGATATACCTCAGCACCCTCCTCAAACCCCCCTCCAGATATACCTCAGCACCCTCCTCAACCCCCCCTCCAGATATACCTCAGCACCCTCCTCAACCCCCCCCAGATATACCTCAGCACCCTCCTCAACCCCCCCCTCCAGATATACCTCAGCACCCTCCTCAACCCCCCCCCCTCCAGATATACCTCAGCACTCTCTTCAACCCCCCCTAACCCCCCCAGATATACCTCAGCACCCTCCTCAACCCCCCCCTCCAGATATACCTCAGCACCCTCCTCAACCCCCCCCCTCCAGATATACCTCAGCACCCTCCTCACCCCCCCCTCCAGATATACCTCAGCACCCTCCTCAACCCCCCCTCCAGATATACCTCAGCACTCTCCTCAACCCCCCCTAACCCCCCCAGATATACCTCAGCACCCTCCTCAACCCCCCCTCCAGATATACCTCAGCACCCTCCTCAACCCCGCCCTCCAGATATACCTCAGCACCCTCCTCAATCCTCCTCAACCCCCCCTCCAGATATACCTCAGCACCCTCCTCAACCCCCCCCTCCAGATATACCTCAGCACCCTCCTCAACCCCCCCTCCAGATATACCTCAGCACCCTCCTCAACCCCCCCCCCTCCAGATATACCTCAGCACCCTCCTCAACCCCCCCCCCTCCAGATATACCTCAGCACCCTCCTCAACCCCCCCCCTCCAGATATACCTCAGCACCCTCCTCAACCCTCCTCAACCCCCCCCCCTCCAGATATACCTCAGCACCCTCCTCAACCCCCCTCCAGATATACCTCAGCACCCTCCTCAACCCCCCCCTCCAGATATACCTCAGCACTCTCCTCAACCCCCCCCCCCTACCCCCCCAGATATACCTCAGCACCCTCCTCAACCCCCCCTCCAGATATACCTCAGCACCCTCCTCAACCCCCCCTCCAGATATACCTCAGCACCCTCCTCAACCCCCCTTCCAGATATACCTCAGCACCCTCCTCAACCCCCCCCCCCCTCCAGATATACCTCAGCACCCTCCTCAACCCCCCCCTCCAGATATACCTCAGCACCCTCCTCAACTCCCCCCCCTCCAGATATACCTCAGCACCAAATTCCACATCTGACCCACATTAATTCTGCTTCTCTGCAATAAAAATAATGATGCAACAGAACTTCCTCAAGCTCAACAGGGATTAAACAGAACTCTTCCTCATAGGCACCAATTCCACCCTCACCAAACCTGGCACCCTCACCATTGACATCACTGCTGTCTCTCCCTCCATCCACGTATGTAACCGTGGAGTCATTCTGGACTCCCCCCTCTCATTTGATCACCAGAAAATACAGACAGCCAAATCCTCATTCCTTCACCTCCGTAACATTGCCAAAGTCAGGTCCTTCCTCTCCCGTCCTGCCTCTGAAACCCTCATACATGCATTCATCTCCGCCCTTCTTGATTATTGCAATTTACTACTCACCATCATCAACTCAAGCTCCCTCCATAAGCTCCAAATGTTTCCAAACTGCAGCCTGACACACCAAAACGAAGTCTTGGCAGCACATCACCTCTGTCCTCCGTGAACTCCACTGGCTCCCTGTCTTCCAACGCATTGATTACAAGGTCCTCCTTCTGACCTACAAAGCTCTTCACCACCTTGCCCTACCTGACCTTCTCCCCTACCACATACAGTACCGTTCAAAAGTTTGTGGTCACTTAGAAATGTCCTTGTTTTCAATAGAAAAGCAAATTTTTTTGTTCAATAAAATAAGATCAAATTGATCAGAAATACATGTAGACATTGTTAATATTGTAAAAGACTATTGTAGATGGAAACGTCTGATTTGTAATGGAATATCTACATAGGTGTACAGAGGCCCATTATCAGCAAACGTCACTCCCGTGTTCCAATGGCACGTTGTGTTAGCTAATCCAAGTTCATCATTTTAAAAGGCTAATTGATCATTAGAAAACTCTTTTGCAATTAGGTTAGCACAGCTGAAAACCTTTCTAAACAAAGAAGCAATAAAACTGGCCGCCTTTAGACTAGTTGAGTATCTGGAGCATCAGCATTTGTGGGTTCGATTACAGGCTCAAAATGGCCAGAAACAAAGCCCTTTCTTCTGAAACTCATCAGTCTATTCTTGTTCTGAGAAATTAAGGCTATTCCATGCGAGAAATTGCCAAGAAACTGAAGATCTCATACAATGCTGTATACTACTCCCTTCACAGAACAGAGCAAACTGGCTCTAACCAGAATAGAAAGATGAGTGGGAGGCCCCGGTGCACAACTGAGCAAGAGGACAAGTACATTAGAATGTCTAGTTTGAGAAACAGACGCCTCACAAGTCCTCAACTGGCAGCTTCATTAAATAGTACCCGCAAAACACCAGTCTCAATGTCAACAGTGAAGAGGCACCTCCGGGATGCTGGCCTTCTAGATCACTAAGGTCATTACAGAAAATACCAGACTGAAACCTATCAGGATTATTTGTGAGGATAACAATGAGGAGCGTAGCCTTTTCTGGGTGTTTGGAGTCATACCTTGTGGGATTGGTAATAATCTGAGGTCACCTAGCAGGACAAATTCAGATTTAGTGTTAGGGGCCAGGAGAGAGCTTAGGGCAGGTAGGGTACAGGCCGGTGCTGATGGAGGACGATAGCACCCAGCAAGAGTCAACAAAGAGCTATTTGAAAGTTTAATACTTAAAACCAGCAAATCAAATTATTTGGGGACAGACTTGGTGGAGACAACCGAGCACTGAAGGTGATCCTTGGTAAAGATTGCCACTCCACCAACTCTGGAAGATCTGTCTTGCCGAAAAAGGTTATAACCAGAAAGGTTAACATCAGTATTCAAAACACTCTTTCTTAACCACGTCTCAGATATGTGGACCAATTTATCGGTGAATTCTGAAAAGCCAAGCTTTATTTCATGTTTTTTTTTTTTTTTTTTAGGGACTGATATTGTTTTTTGTAGAATGCATTACTTTTTCTTCCATATTGTTATAGTGTTCGCTCCCGAGTGGCACAGAGGTTTAAGGCACTGCATCTCAGTGCTAGAGGCGTCACTACTGACGCTCTGGTTCTAATCCAGGCTGTATCATAACTGGCCGTGATTGGGAGTCCCATAGGGCGGTGCACGATTGGCCCAGCGTCGTCCGGGTTTGGCCGGGGTAGGCTGTCATTGTAAATAAGAATTTGTTCTTAATTGACTTGCCAATAAAGGTTAAGTAATTATAAAAGTTAAGGTTAAGTCAAATAAAAGTAAAGGTTAAGTAAAAATAAAGGTTAAGTAAAATCAATGAGCTATGAAGTTGTTAATGTTCTTTATCCTTTGAAAGTGGACACATGAGAAGATTTCTGCGGATGAGCACATCTTCAATATCATCACATTGTTCCTCTTTCGTGTATTTAACTATATGTTGAAAATAAATAAATACAATTTCAAGTCTGGAAGGTTAAAACCACCCTCAGACTTAGGAAGATGTAAAACTTTCCTTTTTATTCTATGAATTTTATTTGCGAATATAAAATCTGTTATGACCGAGTATACTTTTTTAAAGAATGTCTTCAGCGGGGTAATGGTATTTCCGAAAATAAATATAAAAACTTCTGAATAGGTTTATTCTACTTGTAAGATTTCTGGGAAGATTGTTCCATTTTTTTTATTTATTTTTTATTTCACCTTTATTTATCCAGGTAGGCTAGTTGAGAACAAGTTCTCATTTACAACTGCGACCTGGCCAAGATAAAGCAAAGCAGTGCGACACTAACAACAACACAGAGTTACACATGGGATAAACAAACATACAGTCAATAACACAGTAGAAAAATAAGTCTATATACAATGTGAGCAAATGAGGTAATGTGATAAAGTTGTCTTCATATATTTGTTGTTTGGTGTCACTTATTAAACATCCTAAGTATTTCATATTTTTTTGTGGTCCACTTAAAGGATTGCTGTAGTTATTCTTTATTTTTCCTATTGCCATTATGTAGTTTTTGTCCACATTCATTTTATATCCTGATATTCTAGAGTATTCTGAAAATAGTGGGGGGGGTTTCAGTATTGGTCAGCTATATTAGAAGATCATCTGCAAGTACATTTATTTTATATTCATGTTTATCAATACTGATACCTGTTTCATTTGGGTCCTGTCTAGTTTTTTAAAGTGCCCCTTTTCTAAAGCAATTTCATCAGATAATATATTATGTAGTTGTCATAAGATTCGATCATGCAGGAAGGGTGAAGTCAGGCGAGAGGAGAGGCGCCACCTTCTGTGGACGTTGTGACAGTAGTTTTGCTTTAGGACATGTATACAACATTTTTATTAAATGTATTATTTCAGCTGGAAAGTTAAAAGCTTCCAACATTTTGAATAGAAAAGGCCTTTCCTGATGATTGAAAGCATTTTTGTCATCCATGATATTGATAAACCCATATCTTGTTGGTTTATTGTATTACACTGAAATATGTTCTTGTATTTGTTTGTAAGTGAGCTTTGTTATTACTTTGTCACAATGTATTAATATAAGACTTTGACAAACTTTTTTGATATGGCGTGTGTTTACCTCATGGCCTCACATGTGAATCCTTAAAGAGATGGGTGGGGCTAAGGCTTAAGAGGGTGTGAACGATGCTGAATGGGTGTAGACAAAGAAGAACACCTCTGGTTCCTCTCTTGGTTTCTTCCTTGGTTCCTGTCTGTCTAGGGAGTTTTTCCTTGCCCCCGTGCTTCTACATTGCTTGCTGTTTGGGGTTTTAGGCTGGGTTTCTGTATAAGCACTTTGCGACATCGGCTGATGTAGAAGGGGCTTTATAAATACATTTGATTGATAGGTGTACCAAACTATTCAAGGGACATTTTCTCAAAAGTGAGGTTACAAGTTTATGAACTTTCAAAGCAGAATTACTTTCAAAATGTTCCTCAACTCTAGTGTATGATATACCATTTTGTAGCTCTGAGTCTCTAATTTTATCCAATGTAAAACAACACTTTCAAATGTTGATATATAAGACTGAATCGAGGTGGTCGGTCACATTTCTGTAAATAGGGGGGGTGCTTTGTCCGAAAATGATGAGTAGGAATTCTATTGGAAGCCGTCCATTCCTGGTGGTTTTCTCAGCGTGAATGTTTTAACAGTATCTAATGTTTTTAGTGATTTATGTTTTGTCTGTTGATAATTGCTTCAGGGTTGTTGAGTCTCAGAAGGTTATAGGATCAGTTAAACTGTTGTTTAATTCTGATTTCTAATCAATTTTCATAGAAGCTTTTAAAATTGTCATTAATCTCGTTGTTTCTAATTATCGCTTTTGTATCTTCATCTTTTAACATTAGAACTGGTTTAGCATGTATTAGTTTCATGAGAACTGAGAGATATTTACCAGGTTTATTTGCCATTAGATGTTGTCTCTCTTCGGAAGTAAAATATTGTATTCCTGCTTAAGTTCAGAAATGTATTTGAGCAAAAAACATTTCACTTAATTTGGAACGCCAAGTCAGACAAAATGAAATGGGCCTATTTATATAATGAATATGAACTCGCAGGGCAGAAATGATTAAATATTAAAGCATTAGACCTCTCACTAAAAGCTTCAGTCATACAAAAGCTATACTGAAATCTGAACTGGTTCTCTAGCAAATTAGTAAGAAAGGCTCAGCCCATGTTCAAGAAAGGCCTTTTCATTCAGATTACAACCTCTCACTTGGTTATTTGAAAATGAAATATTCTCCAAAATATCACTATTTTTTTAAACAAGCCATCGTGGTTTATGAACTGATGCACAAAACAATGCCCGATTCAAAACATTGAGTTTTTCCATTTAAATTATGATACAACATTCTTGCAACCAATATAATGTTATATTTATGGGGAATACAACCATCCCAGCTCTGCAGATTTTGCTGCAAAGTGACAGAATCATTGTATCACTTGTTTTGGTACTGTCCATATGTAGCGTGTTTTTGTTTGCGGGTTGAGGAATGGCTGAAACATTGCAACATTTAGCTGAAGCTAACTCTGCAAATAACACTGCTGGGTGATTTGAAAAGTCATAGTCAATCGATTTAATAATATAATAATACTTTTAGCAAAAATATTTTAATTTACAATCTGTAAAAACTATGAGAATAGAAAGGTTCGGAACTTCTGTGAAACAGCACAGTTGAAAAATATATGGCAAATAGAAATCAAAACTGGATGGTGTTCAGAGATAGATGGGAGGGGTTGAGGGGAGCTGAAGGATGGGACTGGATGTTGTTTAGAGATAGATGGGAGGGGTTGAGGGGAGCTGAAGGATGGGACTGGATGGTGTTCAGAGATAGATGGGAGGGGTTGAGGGGAGCTGAAGGATGGGACTGGATGGTGGTCAGAGATAGATGGGAGGGGTTGAGTGGAGCTGAAGGATGGGACTGGATGGTGGTCAGAGATAGATGGGAGGGGTTGAGGGGAGCTGAAGGATGGGACTAAAAACAAACAAAAGATAATGAACGTAAAATGTATAAAGTATGTGCGACCTGTACGCTCTTGTTGGCTGGCCCTCGCTTCATACTCGTCGCCAAACCCACTGGCTCCAGGTCATCTACAAGTCTCTGCTAGGTAAAGCCACGCCTTATCTCAACTCACTGGTCACCATAGCAGCACCCACCAGTAGCACGCGCTCCAGCAGGTATATCTCACTGGTCACCCCCAAAGCCAATTCCTCCTTTGGCCGCCGCTCCTTCCAGTTCTCTGCTGCCAATGACTGGAACGAACTGCAAAAATCATTGAAGCTGGAGACTCATAGCCCATCCAACAACCTCATCCCAATACTGTATGTATTTATTTATCTTGCTCCTTTGCACCCCAGTATCTCTACTTGCACATTCATATATATATATATATATATATATATATATATATATATATATATATATATATATATATATTCTGCACATCTACCATTCCAGTGTTTAATTGCTATATTGTAATTACTTCACCACCATGGCCTATTTATTGCCTTACCTCCCTTATCTTACCTCATTTGCAAATACTGTATATAGACTTTTTCTACTGTATTATTGACTGTATCTATGTTTATTCCATGTGTAACTCTGTGTTTTTGTATGTGTCGAACTTAACTGGGACCTTAACTGGGACATGCTTAAACCACCTGACTAAGTACTAAAGCAATGGGACTCCCTAAATCTTTCTCAGATTATTACCAATCCCACAAGGTATGACTCCAAACACCCAGAAAAGGCTACTCTTCTTGATGTTATCCTCACAAATAATCCTGATCGGTATCAGTTTGGTATTTTCTGTAATGACCTTAGTGATCACTGTTTGCTCAGATTTGTCATAAACACTTGCTAAAAAAACTTTAATGAGCAAGCCTTCCTTCATGATCTGGCCTCTGTAAATTGGTATAGAATCAGCTTGATCCCCTCTGTCGAAGACGCTTGGACCTTCTTTTTTTATATTTTCAGTGGTATTGTTAACAAACACACCCCATAAAGAAAATTAGAATTAAAAACTGGTTCAACCATAATCTTGCAGAGTTATTACTCTACCTGAAGAATTGCATTTGGCGAAAGGCCCGGCACATGGATACTCAGGCTGACTGGCAATCGTTCAGGCAAATGAGAAATAATTGCACTCAGGCTATCCGGAAGGCCAAAGTTAGTTACTTTAAGGAGCAGTTCTCTCTCTGTGGGTCTAACCCCAAGAAGTTCTGGAAAACGGTTACAGACCTGGAGAATAAACCC
The DNA here is from genome assembly GCF_901001165.1 of Salmo trutta. NCBI lineage: Eukaryota > Metazoa > Chordata > Actinopteri > Salmoniformes > Salmonidae > Salmo > Salmo trutta. The sequence goes on along the minus strand of NC_042972.1, from coordinate 681,920 downwards.
TCCTCCTCACAGCTGCCCATGTCCCTTAATGTTGATGATGTGGTTGTTACTGACAAGAAGTACATGGCTGAGCTCTTTAATCACCACTTCATTATTAAGTCAGGATTCCTATTTGACTCAGCCATGCCTCCATTCACATCCAACATTTCCTCATCTCCGACCCCTTTTAATGCGACGATCCCCGATTCTTCTCCCTCTTTTTCCCCTGCCCTGCTACAAAGTTTCTCCCTGCAGGCAGTCACTGAGTCCGAGGTGCTAAAGGAGCTCCTTAAACGTGACTCTAAAAAAGCATCTGGGTCAGATGGTTTAGACCCTTTCTTCTTTAAGGTTGCAGCCCTTATCATCGCCAAGCCTATCGCCAACCTTTTTAACCTGTTTCTCCTCTCTGGGGAGGTTCCTATTGCTTGGAAGGCAGCCACGGTTTGTATTTTATTGAAAGGGGGAGATCAAGCTGATCCCAACTGTTATAGGCCTATTTCTATTTTGCCCTGTTCATCCCTCACGACGCCAGGACAGCGGAGTCAATCACCACCTTCCGGAGACACCTGAAACCCCACCTCTTTAAGGAATACCTGGGATAGGATAAAGTAATCCTTCTACCCCCCCCCCCCCCCAAAAGATTTAGATGCACTATTGTAAAGTGGTTTTTCCACTGGATATCTTAAGGTGAATGCACCAATTTGTAAGTCGCTCTGGATAAGAGCGTCTGCTAAATGACTTAAATGTAAATGTAAATGTAAAAACTTGTCAATAATCAACTGACTGGCTTTCTTGATATCTATAGTGTTCTCTCTGGTGTGCAATCTGGTTTCCGCTCAGGTTATGGATGTCTCACTGCAACCTTAAAGGTCCTCAATGATGTCACCATTGCCCTTGATTCTAAGCAATGTTGTGCTGTTATTTTTATTGACTTGACCAAAGCTTTTGATACGAGAGACCATTCCATTCTTGTGGGCCGGCTAAGGAGTATTGGTGTCTGAGGGGTCTTTGGCCTGGTTTGCTAACTACCTGTCTCAAACAGTACAGTGTATAATGTCAGATAATCTGCTGTCTCAGCCACTGCCTGTCACCAAGGGAGTACCTCAAGGCTCAAGCCTAGGCTCCACGCTCTTCTCAATTTACAACATAGCTCAGGCAGTAGGAAGCTCTCTCATCCATTTATATGCAGATGATACAGTCTTATACTCAGCTGGCCCCTCCCCAGATTTTGTGTTAAATGCTCTACAACAAAGCTTCCTAAGTGTCCAACAAGCTTTCTCTGCCCTTAACCTTGTTCTGAACACCTCCAAAACAAAGCTCATGTGGTTTGGTAAGAAGAATGCCCCTCTCCCCACAGGTGTGATGACTACCTCTGAGGTTTAGAGCTTGAGGTAGTCACCTCATACAAGTACTTGGGAGTCTGGCTAGATGGTACACTGTCCTTCTCTCAGCACATATCAAAGCTGCAGGCTAAAGTTAAATCTAGACCTGGTTTCCTCTATTGTAATCGCTCCTCTTTCACCCCAGCTGCCAAACTAACCCTGATTCAGATGACTATCCTACCCATGCTAGATTATGGAGATGTAATTTATAGCTCGGCAGGTAAGGGGGCTCTCGAGCAGCTAGATGTTCTTTACCATTCGGCCATCAGATTTGCCATCAATGCTCCTTATAGGACACATCACTGCACTCTATACTCCTCTGTAAACTGGTCATCTCGGTATACCCGTCGCAAGACCCACTGGTTGATGCTTATTTATAAAACCCTCTTAGGCCTCACTCCCCCCCATCTGAGATATCTACTGCAGCCCTCATCCTCCACATACAACACCCGTTCTGCCAGTCACATTCTGTTAAAGGTCCCCAAAGCACACAGATCCCTGGGTCGCTCGTCTTTTCAGTTCGCTGCAGCTAGCAACTGGAACGAGTTGCAACAAACACTCAAACTGGACAGTTTTATCTCAATCTCTTCATTCAAAGACTCAATCATGGACACTCTTACTGACAGTTGTGGCTGCTTTGTGTGACATTTAATTTTTTTTACATTTAAGTCATTTAGCAGACGCTCTTATCCAGAGCGACTTACAAATTGGACGTATTGTTGTCTCTACCTTCTTGCCCTTTGTGCTGTTGTCTGTGCCCAATAATGTTTGTACCATGTTTTGTGCTGCTACCATGGTGTGATGCTACCATGTTGTTGTCTTGTTGTGTTTCTACCATGCTGTGTTGTCATGTGTTGCTGCCTTGCTATGTTGTCTTAGGTCTCTCTATGTCGTGTTGGGTTGTCTCTCTTGTTGTGATGTGTTTTTTGTATTATATTTATATATTTTTTTATTTTTAATTCCAGCCCCTGTCCCCGCAGGAGGCCTTTTGGTAGGCCGTCATTCATTGTAAATAAGAATTTGTTCTTAACTGACTTGCCTAGTTAAATAAAGGTTAAATAAATACAAATAAATAGTCCTGAACAGAAGGCTATCTATATACGGCCTGGGTAAGTCACTATAGTCCTGAACAGAAGGCTATCTATATACAGCCTGGGTTAGTCACTATAGTCCTGAACAGAAGGCTATATACAGCCTGGGTTAGTCACTATAGTCCTGAACAGAAGGCTATCTATATTCAGCCTGGGTTAGTCACTATAGTCCTGAACAGAAGGCTATCTATATTCAGCCTGGGTTAGTCACTATAGTCCTGAACAGAAGGCTATCTATATACAGCCTGGGTTAGTCACTATAGTCCTGAACAGAAGGCTATCTATATTCAGCCTGGGTTAGTCACTATAGTCCTGAACAGAAGGCTATCTATATATAGGCCTGTTAACAGAGATTCACCATTGTGCTCTCTCTTTCTCAAGGTGTTTTAGGTAGTGTGGATGTCTGTACTGTCGTCTGTTGCTACAGTACGTCTTTAGATACACTGAGTGCACAAAACATTAGGAACATGACATGACACAGACTGACCAGGTGAATCCAGGTGAAAGCTATGACCCCTATTGATTGCAGCAAATCCCTTCCTTTGAGACAATCACACACAACACACACCACACAAGCACATAGACATAACACACACACTGTCTGTATACAGGACTGTCTGTCTGTCTGTCTGTCTGTGTCTGTCTTTCTGTCTGTCTACAGTACTGTCTTTCTGTCTGTCTACAGTACTGTCTGTCTGTCTGTCTACAGTTCTGTCTGTCTACAGTACTGTCTTTCTGTCTGTCTACAGTACTGTCTGTCTGTCTACAGGTCTGTCTACAGTACTGTCTGTCTGTCTACAGGTCTGTCTACAGTACTGTCTGTCTGTCTACAGTACTGTCTTTCTGTCTGTCTACAGTACTGTCTTTCTGTCTGTTTACAGGTCTGTCTGTCTACAGTACTGTCTGTCTGTCTACAGGTCTGTCTGTCAGTCTACAGTACTGTCTGTCTGTCTACAGGTCTGTCTGTCTGTCTACAGTACTGTCTTTCTCTTTGTCTACAGGACTGTCTGGCACCTGCTACCATACCCCGTTCAAAGGTACTTAAATATTTTGTCTTGTCCATTCACCCTCTGAATGGCACACATTCACAATCCATGTCTCAATTGTCTCAAGCCTTAAAAATCCATCTTTAACCTGTCATCCTCCCCTTCATCTACACTGATTGAAGTGGATTTAACAAGTGACATCAATAAGGGATCATAGCTTTTACCTGGTCAGTATGTGTCATGGAAAGAGCAGGAGTTCTTAATGTTTTGTCCGCTCGGTGAAGAACTGTCAAAGGTTTGGGCATGTGGCGGCGGTGTGGAAAGGCAAAAGGAGACGTGTAGGGGATAACGTGGGGAATGTGGAGATGGGGTCCAGTTAAAGTGCTGTAACTGTGTGGTGAATGAGGGTTGTTCAGGGATGAAAAGACAGGTGGAAGTGCAGCAGGTGAGGAAACATCTCATTATGTAGAAACAGTGAAGATAGTTTACAAGCAGGACAACTAGAAGAGCAGGTACTCCAGGAGAGGGCATGATGGAGGAAGCAGAATGAGGGAGAACACAAGTCTGGTAGGAGACATTAGGAAGTGTGCTACATTCATAACAGCATCAATCAACTGCACAGTACAGTATCTAGGGATCACAGGACTGACATGGAAAATGGGAGGGATGACCTCAAGATTGGGATGCAGTCCAGCCAGGAATCATGTCATCGTCAATGTATCATAATGGTGTTAATTTATTTTAGTCATTTAGCAGAGGCACTTATCCAGAGCGACTGTAAATGCATACATTTCATACATTTAATTTCAATTCATGCATTTTTTTTGTTGTACTGGCCCCCCGTTGGAATCGAACCCACAACCCTGGCGTTGCAAACACCATGCTCTACTAACTGAGCCATTAATCCTCCAATGGAACGAGAGAAGTTTGATAGCCAATGGACAAACAGTTGTGATGTGTCTCCCGGAGACGGGGCTGAAACCTACTCTAGATGTTGTAATACAAGGTTATGTTGCCGTCCGTAGAGATGGGGTGGAGGAGGAGGAGGAGGAGAGTGGCAGGGGAGGAGGAGGGTGGCAGGGGGAGGAGGAGGAGGGTGGCAGGGGGAGGAGGAGGAGGAGGAGGAGGGTGGCAGGGGGAGGAGGAGGGGCTGAAACCTACTCTAGATGTTGTAATACAAGGTTATGTTGCCGTCCGTAGAGATGGGGTGGAGGAGGAGGAGGAGGAGGGTGGCAGGGGAGGAGGAGGGTGGCAGGGGGAGGAGGAGGAGGAGGAGGAGGGTGGCAGGGGGAGGAGGAGGGGCTGAAACCTACTCTAGATGTTGTAATACAAGGTTATGTTGCCGTCCATAGAGATGGGGTGGCAGGAGGAGGGTGGCAGGGGGAGGAGGAGGGGCTAAAACCTACTCTAGATGTTGTAATACAAGGTTATGTTGCCGTCCGTAGAGATGGGGTGGAGGAGGAGGAGGAGGAGGGTGGCAGGGGAGGAGGAGGGTGGCAGGGGGAGGAGGAGGAGGAGGAGGGTGGCAGGGGGAGGAGGAGGGTGGCAGGGGGAGGAGGAGGAGGAGGAGGGTGGCAGGGGGAGGAGGAGGGGCTGAAACCTACTCTAGATGTTGTAATACAAGGTTATGTTGCAGTCCGTAGAGATGGGGTGGAGGAGGAGGAGGAGGAGGGTGGCAGGGGAGGAGGAGGGTGGCGGAGGGTGGCAGGGGAGGAGGAGGGGCTGAAACCTACTCTAGATGTTGTAATACAAGGTTATGTTGCCGTCCGTAGAGATGGGGTGGCAGGAGGAGGGTGGCAGGGGGAGGAGGAGGGGCTAAAACCTACTCTAGATATTGTAATACAAGGTTATGTTGCCGTCCGTAGAGATGGGGTGGCAGGAGGTGGTGCTTCCTTTAGAAAGTAGGGGATCTAAATAGGTGTGTGGCAGAGGGAGTGGAACAGGAGAATGTAAACAGGGGATCCATAGTGGAACAGGAGAATGTAAACAGGGGATCCATAGTGGAACAGGAGAATGTAAACAGGGGATCCATAGTGGAACAGGAGAATGTAAACAGGGGATCCATAGTGGAACAGGAGAATGTAAACAGGGGATCCATAGTGGAACAGGAGAATGTAAACAGGGGATCCATAGTGGAACAGGAGAATGTAAACAGGGGATCCATAGTGGAACAGGAGAATGTAAACAAGGGATCCATAGAGGTGGGAGAGGGAGTGGAACAGGAGAATGTAAACAGGGGATCCATAGTGGAACAGGAGAATGTAAACAGGGGATCCATAGTGGAACAGGAGAATGTAAACAGGGGATCCATAGAGGAACAGGAGAATGTAAACAGGGGATCCATAGTGGAACAGGAGAATGTAAACAGGGGATCCATATAGGTGGGAGAGGGAGTGGAACAGGAGAATGTAAACAGGGGATCCATAGTGGAACAGGAGAATGTAAACAGGGGATCCATAGTGGAACAGGAGAATGTAAACAGGGGATCCATAGTGGAACAGGAGAATGTAAACAGGGGATCCATAGAGGTGGGAGAGGGAGGGGAACAGGAGAATGTAAACAGGGGATCCATAGTGGAACAGGAGAATGTAAACAGGGGATCCATAGTGGAACAGGAGAATGTAAACAGGGGATCCATAGAGGTGGGAGAGGGAGGGGAACAGGAGAATGTAAACAGGGGATCCATAGTGGAACAGGAGAATGTAAACAGGGGATCCATAGAGGAACAGGAGAATGTAAACAGGGGATCCATAGAGGTGGGAGAGGGAGTGGAACAGGAGAATGTAAACAGGGGATCCATAGTGGAACAGGAGAATGTAAACAGGGGATCCATAGAGGTGGGAGAGGGAGGGGAACAGGAGAATGTAAACAGGGGATCCATAGTGGAACAGGAGAATGTAAACAGGGGATCCATAGAGGTGGGAGAGGGAGAGGGACAGGAGAATGTAAACAGGGGATCCATAGAGGAACAGGAGAATGTAAACAGGGGATCCATAGAGGTGGGAGAGGGAGGGGAACAGGAGAATGTAAACAGGGGATCCATAGAGGAACAGGAGAATGTAAACAGGGGATCCATAGAGGTGGGAGAGGGAGAGGGACAGGAGAATGTAAACAGGGGATCCATAGAGGAACAGGAGAATGTAAACAGGGGATCCATAGAGGTGGGAGAGGGAGGGGAACAGGAGAATGTAAACAGGGGATCCATAGAGGTGTGTTCGGGTGGGGAGAATCTGGTAAAAGTGAAGTTTTACAACCCACGTAAGATACTAGAGTGTATGGCCCTTGGGAGTTCAGAAGGTGAAGAAATGAGATGGGTAATGTGGTACTGGGTAAAATAGGCAAATAGTGTATATATATAGAGACCGGTAAATATTACTCTCTGGGGAGGGTTACAGTACCTTACTAACACTGGCATTCCACTGTGGTACAGTACCATACTAACACTGGCATTCCACTGTGGTACAGTACAGTACCATACTAACACTGGCATTCCACTGTGGTACAGTACAGTACCATACTAACACTGGCATTCCACTGTGGTACAGTACCTTACTAACACTGGCATTCCACTGTGGTACAGTACCTTACTAACACTGGCATTCCACTGTGGTACAGTACAGTACCTTATTAACACTGGCATTCCACAGTACAGTACCATACTAACACTGGCATTCCACTGTGGTACAGTACCTTACTAACACTGGCATTCCACTGTGGTACAGTACAGTACCTTACTAACACTGGCATTCCACTGTGGTACAGTACCTTACTAACACTGGCATTACACTGTGGTACAGTACCTTACTAACACTGGCATTCCACTGTGGTACAGTACCTTACTAACACTGCCATTCCACTGTGGTACAGTACCTTACTAACACTGGCATTCCACTGTGGTACAGTACAGTACCTTACTAACACTGGCATTCCACTGTGGTACAGTACCTTACTAACACTGCCATTCCACTGTGGTACAGTACAGTACCATACTAACACTGGCATTCCACTGTGGTACAGTACAGTACCATACTAACACTGGCATTCCACTGTGGTACAGTACAGTACCTTACTAACACTGGCATTCCACTGTGGTACAGTACCTTACTAACACTGGCATTCCACTGTGGTACAGTACAGTACCTTACTAACACTGGCATTACACTGTGGTAAAGTACAGTACCTTACTAACACTGGCATTCCACTGTGGTACAGTACCATACTAACACTGGCATTTCACTGTGGTACAGTACCATACTAACACTGGCATTCCACTGTGGTACAGTACAGTACCTTACTAACACTGGCATTCCACTGTGGTACAGTACAGTACCTTACTAACACTGGCATTCCACTGTGGTACAGTACCATACTAACACTGGCATTCCACTGTGGTACAGTACCATACTAACACTGGCATTCCACTGTGGTACAGTACCATACTAACACTGGCATTCCACTGTGGTACAGTACAGTACCTTATTTACACTGGCATTCCACTGTGGTACAGTACAGTACCTTACTAACACTGGCATTCCACTGTGGTACAGTACCTTACTAACACTGGCATTCCACTGTGGTACAGTACCTTACTAACACTGGCATTCCACTGTGGTACAGTACAGTACCTTACTAACACTGGCATTCCACTGTGGTACAGTACGGTACCTTACTAACACTGGCATTCCACTGCGGTACAGTACCTTACTAACACTGGCATTCCACTGTGGTACAGTACCTTACTAACACTGGCATTCCACTGTGGTACAGTACCTTACTAACACTGGCATTCCACTGTGGTACAGTACCTTATTAACACTGGCATTCCACTGTGGTACAGTACCATACTAACACTGGCATTCCACTGTGGTACAGTACCTTACTAACACTGGCATTCCACTGTGGTACAGTACAGTACCTTATTAACACTGGCATTCCACTGTGATACAGTACTTTACTAACACTGGCATTCCACTGTGGTACAGTACAGTACCATACTAACACTGGCATTCCACTGTGGTACAGTACTTTACTAACAGTGGCATTCCACTGTGGTACAGTACCTTACTAACACTGGCATTCCACTGTGGTACAGTACAGTACCATACTAACACTGGCATTCCACTGTGGTACAGTACAGTACCTTACTAACACTGGCATTCCACTGCGGTACAGTACCTTACTAACACTGGCATTCCACTGTGGTACAGTACCATACTAACACTGGCATTCCACTGTGGTACAGTACAGTACCTTACTAACACTGGCATTCCACTGTGGTACAGTACCTTACTAGCACTGGCATTCCACTGTGGTACAGTACAGTACCTTATTAACGCTGGCATTCCACTGTGGTACATTACAGTACCATACTAACACTGGCATTCCACTGTGGTACAGTACAGTACCTTACTAACACTGGCATTCCACTGTGATACAGTACCTTACTAACACTGGCATTCCACTGTGGTACAGTACCTTACTAACACTGGCATTCCACTGTGGTACAGTACAGTACCATACTAACACTGGCATTCCACTGTGGTACAGTACAGTACCTTACTAACACTGGCATTCCACTGTGGTACAGTACCTTATTAACACTGGCATTCCACTCTGGTACAGTACCTTACTAACACTGGCATTCCACTGTGGTACAGTAACTTATTAACACTGGCATTCCACTGTGGTACAGTACCATACTAACACTGGCATTCCACTGTGGTACAGTACCTTACTAACACTGGCATTCCACTGTGGTACAGTACAGTACCTTATTAACACTGGCATTCCACTGTGATACAGTACTTTACTAACACTGGCATTCCACTGTGGTACAGTACAGTACCATACTAACACTGGCATTCCACTGTGGTACAGTACTTTACTAACAGTGGCATTCCACTGTGGTACAGTACCTTACTAACACTGGCATTCCACTGTGGTACAGTACAGTACCATACTAACACTGGCATTCCACTGTGGTACAGTACAGTACCTTACTAACACTGGCATTCCACTGCGGTACAGTACCTTACTAACACTGGCATTCCACTGTGGTATAGTACAGTACCTTACTAACACTGGCATTCCACTGTGGTACAGTACCTTACTAGCACTGGCATTCCACTGTGGTACAGTACAGTACCTTACTAACACTGGCATTCCACTGTGGTACAGTACCTTACTAACACTGGCATTCCACTGTGGTACAGTACAGTACCTTACTAACACTGGCATTCCACTGTGGTATAGTACAGTACCTTACTAACACTGGCATTCCACTGTGGTACAGTACAGTACCTTACTAACACTGGCATTCCACTGCGGTACAGTACATTACTAACACTGGCATTCCACTGTGGTACAGTACAGTACCTTACTAACACGGGCATTCCACTGTGGTACAGTAACTTACTAACACTGGCATTCCACTGTGGTACAGTACCTTACTAACACTGGCATTCCACTGCGGTACAGTACCTTACTAACACTGGCATTCCACTGCGGTACAGTACCTTACTAACACTGGCATTCCACTGTGGTACAGTACCTTACTAACACTGGCATTCCACTGCAGTACAGTACAGTACCTTATTAACACTGGCATTCCACAGTACAGTACCTTACTAACACTGGCATTCCACTGTGGTACAGTACAGTACCTTACTAGCACTGGCATTCCACTGTGGTACAGTACAGTACCTTATTAACACTGGCATTCCACAGTACAGTACCATACTAACACTGGCATTCCACTGTGGTACAGTACCTTACTAACACTGGCATTCCACTGTGGTACAGTACAGTACCTTACTAACACTGGCATTCCACTGTGGTACAGTACCTTACTAACACTGGCATTCCACTGTGGTACAGTACCTTACTAACACTGGCATTCCACTGTGGTACAATACATTACCTTACTAACACTGGCATTCCACTCTGGTACAGTACCTTACTAACACTGGCATTCCACTGTGGTACAGTACAGTACCTTACTAACACTGGCATTCCACTGCAGTACAGTACAGTACCTTATTAACACTGGCATTCCACAGTACAGTACCTTACTAACACTGGTATTCCACTGTGGTACAGTACAGTACCTTACTAGCACTGGCATTCCACTGTGGTACAGTACCTTATTAACACTGGCATTCCACAGTACAGTACCATACTAACACTGGCATTCCACTGTGGTACAGTACCTTACTAACACTGGCATTCCACTGTGGTACAGTACCTTACTAACACTGGCATTCCACTGTGGTACAGTACAGTACCATACTAACACTGGCATTCCACTGTGGTACAGTACCTTACTAACACTGGCATTCCACTGTGGTACAGTACAGTACCTTACTAGCACTGGCATTCCACTGTGGTACAGTACCATACTAACACTGGTATTCCACTGTGGTACAGTACAGTACCTTACTAACACTGGCATTCCACTGTGGTACAGTACAGTACCTTACTAACACGGGCATTCCACTGTGGTACAGTAACTTACTAACACTGGCATTCCACTATGGTACAGTACCTTACTAACACTGGCATTCCACTGCGGTACAGTACCTTACTAACACTGGCATTCCACTGCGGTACAGTACCTTACTAACACTGGCATTCCACTGTGGTACAGTACCTTACTAACACTGGCATTCCACTGCAGTACAGTACAGTACCTTATTAACACTGGCATTCCACAGTACAGTACCTTACTAACACTGGCATTCCACTGTGGTACAGTACAGTACCTTACTAGCACTGGCATTCCACTGTGGTACAGTACAGTACCTTATTAACACTGGCATTCCACAGTACAGTACCATACTAACACTGGCATTCCACTGTGGTACAGTACCTTACTAACACTGGCATTCCACTGTGGTACAGTACAGTACCTTACTAACACTGGCATTCCACTGTGGTACAGTACCTTACTAACACTGGCATTCCACTGTGGTACAGTACCTTACTAACACTGGCATTCCACTGTGGTACAATACATTACCTTACTAACACTGGCATTCCACTCTGGTACAGTACCTTACTAACACTGGCATTCCACTGTGGTACAGTACAGTACCTTACTAACACTGGCATTCCACTGCAGTACAGTACAGTACCTTATTAACACTGGCATTCCACAGTACAGTACCTTACTAACACTGGTATTCCACTGTGGTACAGTACAGTACCTTACTAGCACTGGCATTCCACTGTGGTACAGTACCTTATTAACACTGGCATTCCACAGTACAGTACCATACTAACACTGGCATTCCACTGTGGTACAGTACCTTACTAACACTGGCATTCCACTGTGGTACAGTACCTTACTAACACTGGCATTCCACTGTGGTACAGTACAGTACCTTACTAACACTGGCATTCCACTGTGGTACAGTACCTTACTAACACTGGCATTCCACTGTGGTACAATACATTACCTTACTAACACTGGCATTCCACTCTGGTACAGTACCTTACTAACACTGGCATTCCACTGTGGTACAGTACAGTACCTTACTAGCACTGGCATTCCACTGTGGTACAGTACAGTACCTTATTAACACTGGCATTCCACAGTACAGTACCATACTAACACTGGCATTCCACTGTGGTACAGTACAGCACCTTACTAACACTGGCATTCCACTGTGGTACAGTACCTTATTAACACTGGCATTCCACTGTGGTACAGTACAGTACCTTACTAACACTGGCATTCCACTGTGGTACAGTACCTTACTAACACTGGCATTCCACTGTGGTACAGTACCTTCCTAACACTGGCATTCCACTGTGGTACAGTACCTTACTAACACTGGCATTCCACTGTGGTAAAGTATAGTACACAGGGTTTGTTGACTAGAGACCATTAAATAGAAAATAGAAAACCACTGCTCCTTTAATTGAAGGTCTCTCTCTGTCTCTCTCTGTCTCTCTCTGTCTCTCTCTGTCTCTGTCTCTCTCTTTCTGTCTCTCTCTCTGTCTCTCTCTTTCTGTCTCTCTCTCTCTGTCTCTCTCTGTCTCTCTCTGTCTCTGTCTCTCTCTGTCTCTGTCTCTCTCTGTCTCTGTCTCTCTCTGTCTCTCTCTGTCTCTCTCTGTCTCTCTCTCTCTGTCTCTCTTTCTGTCTCTCTCTTTCTGTCTCTCTCTTTCTGTCTCTCTCTTTCTGCCTCTCTCTCTCTGTCTCTCTCTGTCTCTCTCTGTCTCTCTCTGTCTCTCTCTCTCGCTCTCTCTCTATGTCTATGTCTCTGTCTCTGTCTCTGTCTCTCTGTTTCTGTCTCTCTCTCTCTGTCGCTCTCTCTCTGTCTCTTTCTCTTTCTGTCTCTCTGTCTCTCTCTCTTTCTGTCTCTGTCTCTCTGTCTGTCTCTGTCTCTCTCTCTGTCTCTCTCTCTCAATTTCAATTCAATTCAATTCGCTTTATTGGCATGACGTAACAATGTACATATTGCCAAAGCTTACTTTGGATATTAACAATATAAAATAAATAAAAATGAGAATCAAATATTGTCAACGGGACAACAGTAACAACAATAACCAACGGTCAATATAACCATACATTCAACAATAACAATAATCATACAGTTGAGGACATGTGCAGGTTTATTGGTCTGTCAGACACTGTCCCTCAACTTATGGCAGGCAGCAATGTAGTGCGCTGCCAACCCACAGCTCTCTGCGTCCTCCCCCAACAGGATGGGTAGCCTATCCTCATCAGAGAGGTATTTAAAACCTTGAATAAGGGTTTCAAATTTGGGGAAATGACACTCTCTAATTGTTTTATATTTTTGACATTTTGTCAGGAAATGCAGCTCCGTCTCAGGTTCTGCTGTTGTGCAGTGGTTGCACAGCCTTTCCTCTACAGGGAGCCAGGTTTTCCTGTGTCTACCCTTCTCAATGGCAAGGCTGTGCTCACTGAGCCTGTACTTTGTCAAGGTTTTTCTAAGGTTTTGATCAGTAACCATGGTCAAATATTTAGCCATAGTGTACTGTCGATTTAGGACCAGATAGCACTGCATTTTGCTTTGTGTTTGTGCTTGTGTTTCCCAATAAGCAATGTAGCTTTGTTTTGACTGTGTTGTAATTTGGTTTATTCTGATTGATTGGATGTTCTGGTCCTGAGGCTTCAGTGTGTTAGTAGAACAGGTTTGTGAACTCTCTCTCTGTCTCTCTCTCTGTCTCTCTCTCTGTCTCTGCAGTGTGGAAGGTGAGGAGGCTTGTGCTGACGAGGTGGGCGGGTCTTTAGACCAATACGGTCGAGGCATCCCTCTAGCCCACAGTATCGACGGTACCGGACAGGACCGCTTCGACGGTGGACATCTCTTCAGCCACGTGGTGTTACCAGGGCAACCACGGCCACGACGACCCAAGCTGCAGCACAGCCAGTCCATCCTCAGGAAGCAGGCCGAGGAGAAGGCAGTCAAATGCTCCCGATCCCTGTCTGAGAGCTATGAGCTGTCAGCCGACCTTCAGGACAAAAAGGTAAGGAACAAAGCCTACGGTGTCTAATTGCTATATTGTAATTACTATATTAATTGCTATATGGTAATTACAGTGTTTAATTACTATATTGTAATTACTTCGCCACCATGGCCTATTTATTGCCTTAACTTACCTCATTTGCACTCACTGTATATAGACTTTTTTTTCTGTATTATTGACTGTATGTTTGTTTATTCCATGTGTAACTCTGTGTTGTTGTATGTGTCGAATTGCTATGCTTTATCTTGGCCAGGTCACAGTTGCAAATGAGAACTTGTTCTTAACTAGCCTACCTGGTTAAATAAAGGTGAAATAAAAATAAAATTAAAAAAAACATATAGTCTACACCATCACAATAAATCCATGTAATATAGTCTACCTACACCATCACAATAAATCCATGTAATATAGTCTACACCATCACAATAAATCCATGTAATATAGTTTACCTACACCATCACAATAAATCCATGTAATATAGCCTACACCATCACAATAAATCCATAATTTATTTTAGACAGGTCTAAAGAAACATGATATGAAGAAGATGTGGTCTGTTTCAGAAGAACAGAATACCACATTCTGTGTTGTCCTCATGTTAGGTCCTGATCTGGCTATGCCATATGGCTGTGGGCTAGACTTGTTCATTTAGCAGACTAGAGTTGCTTAGAATTCCTGGGCATTACTTTATAGTATGAAGAATACAATTGAACATAGCTGAATAAAATAGAAAGGATATTTTCGCCAAACGATTTGATGGAGTGCTCACATACAGCTATTCTGAGTTGTGTGGTTAACAAATAAATAGGTCCTCCTATGTGCTTAATTTAAAGTTATTAATGTAAGTTTAGTTGTTCTACAAACGTTGGGATATATGTTTAGATTTGTAATACATTCTAAGGCTGCATGATGGGACTCTAATGATGATTTGAAAAAAGTCACATGAAAAGCATGAGCTCTGCTTTGTATTTTGCACAGGCTGTACACACTTCATCAGTCTCTCATTCACAATTCGACAAGCTGTCATAACGGTCGTATTGAGGAGACCAAAACGCAGCGGGTGTAGTGATCATCTTCTTTATTTACTTACTAAAGTGAACACTTAAACGAAAACAATAAACGACAACCAACAGTTCTGTAAGGTAACCCAACTATACAGAAAGCAACCACCCACAAAACACAAGTGAAACGAACACAACTAAATATGGCCTCCAATTAGAGACAACAACAACCAGCTGCCTCTAATTGGAGGTCATTACCAAAAACCAACAGAACTAGAATAAACATAGAAATGTAAAACATAGAACAAAACCCCAAAAACATCAAAACACCCAAACCAAACACCCCCTGCTACGCCCTGACCATACTACAATGACAAATAACCCCTTTTACTGGTCAGGACGTGACACAAGCACTGTATGTCCAAAACTCAAACGAGCATAACTTTTAAGTTCAACTTTCAACTTGATTTGTTCCAGAGGGTAATTGGTTTTGCAGCAGCGGAGCATTAAAAACAACAAGAGACAAACAAAACATAAAAATGTACCTGCATTACAAAGATACAGTTATAGTGACAACAATTAACTAGTACATAATGTCATAGGGCTGACAATCATCAGTACAAATATATACAGTTCTAATGATTGACATTAGCATCAGCACAAAGGTATAGCAAGCCGAATAAATAAAGTGTTCTGTGAACAATAGTCCTGGAGGACCGTTCCACTCAGCTATAGATGACACTGTGGCCTGCTTCTACATCAACCTGGTTTAAAGACTTCAATTTACCATCGACCTAATGGCCTGCTGCTTAAAAGCCTTTTCAATTGGACTGAATGTATGTCATGAATAAGTGAAACTGTATATACTATCCTGATTCAGCATTGTTGATAAGAACATATACATTTAATACACATCATCCTGCTGACATTATTCAATTGTCGCTAAAATGTGAAAACTGTCTGATTTTCATATTTGTTATTTGCAGTAATTCAAACCCCAGTAACCCAGAGTCTGTCAGACAGTAATGTATGCTTTATATCATGTCATAAAACTAATAGTCTGCATATTTGTTTAACCAGCTGTCGCCATTTCAGAGGCAATAGACAATAATAGGCTATTATAGCCAGCAATGGCTGTTATGCCTTAATTCTGCCGGACCCCAGGAAGAGTTGACAGGAACTAATGGGGATCCATAATAAACCCCAGGAAGAGTAGCTGCTGCCTTGACAGGAACTAATGGGGATCCATAATAAACCCCAGGAAGAGTAGCTGTTGCCTTGGCAGGAACTAATGGGGGTCCATAATAAACCCCAGGAAGAGTAGCTGCTGCCTTGACAGGAACTAATGGGGATCCATAATAAACCCCAGGAAGAGTAGCTGCTGCCTTGACAGCAGCTGATGGGGATCCATAATAAACCCCAGGAAGAGTAGCTGCTGCCTTGGCAGGAACTGATGGGGATCCATAATAAACCCCAGGAAGAGTAGCTGTTGCCTTGGCAGGAACTAATGGGGATCCATAATAAACCCCAGGAAGAGTAGCTGTTGCCTTGGAAGGAACTAATGGGGATCCATAATAAACCCCAGGAAGAGTAGCTGCTGCCTTGGCAGGAACTAATGGGGATCCATAATAAACCCCAGGAAGAGTAGCTGCTGCCTTGACAGGAACTAATGGGGATCCATAATAAACCCCAGGAAGAGTAGCTGTTGCCTTGGCAGGAACTAATGTGGATCCATAATAAACCCCAGGAAGAGTAGCTGTTGCCTTGGAAGGAACTAATGGGGATCCATAATAAACCCCAGGAAGAGTAGCTGCTGCCTTGGCAGGAACTAATGGGGACCAATAATAAACCCCAGGAAGAGTAGCTGCTGCCTTGGCAGGAACTAATGGGGATCCATAATAAACTCCATAATAAATACAAATACAAGTGTAACTTTAGTATGCTTACTATGGTACCATGTTACTGTGTTACCGTGTTGTTGGGTTACCGTGTTACTCTGCTACTGTGTTACCGTGTTACCATGTTATTGTGTTACCGTGTTACCATGTTATTGTGTTACTGTGTTACCATGTTATTGTGTTACCATGTTATTGTGTTACCGTGTTACCATGTTATTGTGTTACCATGTTATTGTGTTACTGTGTTACCGTGTTGTTGCGTTACTGTGTTGTTGCGTTGTTGGGTTACCGTGTTACTGTGTTGTTGGGTTACCGTGTTACTGTGTTGTTGGGTTACCGTGTTACTGTGTTGTTGGGTTACCGTGTTACCGTGTTACTGTGTTGTTGGGTTACCGTGTTACCGTGTTACTGTGTTGCGTTGTTGGGTTACCGTGTTACCGTGTTACTGTGTTGTTGGGTTACCGTGTTACCGTGTTACTGTGTTGTTGCGTTACCGTGTTACCATGTTACTGTGTTGTTGTGTTACCATGTTACTGTGTTGTTTGGTTACCGTGTTACTGTGTTGTTGTGTTACCGTGTTACCGTGTTACCGTGTTGTTGGGTTATTGTGTTACCGTGTTACCGTGTTGTTGGGTTATTGTGTTACCGTGTTACCGTGTTACTGTGTTACCGTGTTACCGTGTTACCATGTTACCGTGTTACTGTGTTACTGTGTCACAGAACTATAGATCTATTCTATATGTGTTTCTTCATTTGTTTCTGGTTTGGATGTTATTCCCATAAATGTTTGGGCATGTATACTAAACATTCAAAACTTTAAGAACATCTGCCCTTTCATGACAGACTGACCAGGTGAATCCAGGTCAAGGCTATGATCCCTTGTTGATGTCACCTGTTAAATCCACTTCAAATCAGTGTAGATGAAGGGGAGGAGACAGGTTAAAGAAGGATTTTTAAGCCTTGAGACAATTCCACATAGATTGTGTGTGTGTGCCATTCAGAGGGGAATAGGAAGGCAAACAATTTTAGTGCTTTTGAATGGGGTATGTATGGTAGTAGGTGCCAGGTGCACCGATTTGTATCAAGAACTGTAACGCTGTTGGGTGTTTCACGCTCAGCAGTTTCCCGTGTGTATCAGGAATGGTCCACCACTCAAAGGACATCCAGCCAACCTGACACAACTGTGGGAAGCATTGGAGTCAACATGGGCCAGAATCCCTGTGGAACCCTTTCAACACTGTTCTGAGGGCAAAAGTGGGGGTGCAACTCAATAATAGGAAGGTGTTCCGGATTTTTGGTATACTCAGTGTATGTCACATAATAATTTGAAATGGCTGGTAATGTAAATGAACATGTAAAGGGTTAACCAAGCTTCTCATGCTGTCGATTGATTGATTGGTTGGTTGGTTGATTGATTGATTGCCTTCTCTCTCTCTCCTCCAGGTGGAGATGCTGGAGCGTAAGTACGGAGGCCGTTTCATAACGCGTCATGCGGCCCGCACCATACAGACAGCCTTCCGCCAGTATCAGATGAACAAGAACTTTAAACGTCTCCGCAGTTCCATGTCCGAGAACCGCATGTCCCGACGTATCGTCCTGTCCAGCATGAGGATGCAGTTCTCCTTGGAAGGCCCTGAGAAGGTTCACCAGTCCTCCTCCCTCACCGACAACGGAACCAAACACCTGGGGGCCCTGGTCCAATCAGAATGCAGCACTGACCTGGGGGGTGTGGTCCCAGGTACTATGAAGTCACCTGTGGTGGTCCAGAACTCTGACTTCACCGACGCTATAACGGAGCTGGAGGACGCGTTCTCCCGTCAGGTCAAGTCTCTGGCCGAGTCGATAGACGATGCTCTGAATAGTAGGAGTCTGCACAGGGAGGAGGGGGGGGCAGGAGAGACGAGGCAAGGGGGGAGAGGACACCCCGACCTGGACAAAGACCGAGACAGAGAGCTGTTCACCTACCAGGTCAAACCCTCCTCACACAGCAGCGCGGAACACCACAAACTGGATGAGATGACAGCATCATACAGCGATGTGACTCTCTACATCGATGAGGAAGAGCTGTCCCCTCCTCTTCCTCTGTCTCAGTCCCTGGACCATCCCTACTCTCCTCTCCCCCTGTCTCAGTCCCTAGAGCGCCCCTACACCCCCCTACCATCGGTAGACCGGCCCTCCTCCAAAGAGTCGGAGCTGCGTTTGCGTTCTCTCTCCTGGTCTCTGGTCCATAAGGATGATAAAGGTCAGGGGTCAGACACCTCCTGCTGCAGCACACCCTCCCTGAAGCAGCAGGAGCAGAGGCTTAGGGTCGACCACCTCCCGCTGCTGACTATCGAGCCGCCCAGCGACAGCTCCGTGGAGCTCAGTGACCGTTCCGACCGCTCCTTTCTGAAGAGGCAGAACGCCTACGATCGCCAGCCCATTAGTCAGCCAGCCAGCCCCAAACATCTCCCTCCTCACCCCTCCTCCTTGTCTCACCCCCGTGGCCTGACCCCCAAGGGAACCTCCAGGAATGAGGATGGTCCCCGCCACCGGCCACGAACACTAGAGGCCCACCTGGCGATCAACGGGATGGCTAACCGGCAGAGCAAGTCAGAGTCTGACTTCTCAGATGGGGACAATGACAGTATAAACTCTACATCTAACAGTAATGACACTATTAACTGCAGCTCTGAGTCCTCCAGTAGAGAACAGACCCTCAGAAAGCAGACCTATCACAAAGAGACACGCAACAGCTGGGACTCACCGGCCTTCAGTAATGACATCATCAGGAAGAGACACTATCGCAT
Source organism: Salmo trutta (assembly GCF_901001165.1). Lineage (NCBI taxonomy): Eukaryota > Metazoa > Chordata > Actinopteri > Salmoniformes > Salmonidae > Salmo > Salmo trutta. The sequence goes on along the minus strand of NC_042972.1, from coordinate 662,300 downwards.
CGGACTAAACCTGTTTAACAAGTAGGTTCAGGACAGAGGCACACACACTAAAGCCTGAGTTATATTACCTAGTCCTTTTGAAGCAGTCTGATCAGTGGTTCTGATCAGTGGTTCTCATCAGTGGTTCTGATCAGTGGTCAGTGGTTCTGATCAGTGGTCAGTGGTTGTAATCAGTGGTTCTGATCAGTGGTCAGTGGTTCTGATCAGTGGTTCTGATCAGTGGTTCTGATCAGTGGTTCCGATCAGTGGCTGTAATTAGTGGTTCTGATCAGTGGTCTGTGGTTCTGATCAGTGGTCTGTGGTTCTGATCAGTGGTCTGTGGTTCCGATCAGTGGTCTGTGGTTCCGATCAGTGGTCTGTGGTTCCAATCAGTGGTCTGTGGTTCTGATCAGTGGTCAGTGGTTCCGATCAGTGGTCTATGGTTCTGATCTGTGGTTGTAATCAGCATCCAATCAAAATGTATTTGAGATTATTCCAAACATAGGGTGTAAGGAAATGAAAGGCAGATTTACCTAACTCTGTAGACACCGAAGGAGTTGCCAAAGTTAACCAACCCTGTGAACGGGTAACTTATAATTTTACATTTTATCAGTGACGTTAGGTAAGTCGGAAGCTTATGAAGCGTAGTGATGTGACTTTAAAGAGGTCCAGACAACCTTTTGGTAAAGAATGCAGTGATGAGTAGTAAAACTGTCTCTGTGATAAAACGAAGGGTGCTGTGATAAACGGCATCCAGGGGCTTAAGAGTAGAGGCAGCTGCACTTTGATAATAGTATCACCATAACAACAACAGGTAGAAAGGTTGATAATAGTATCACCATAACAACAACAGGTAGAAAGGTTGATAATAGTATCACCACAACAACAGGTAGAAAGGTTGATAATAGTATCAACACAACAACAGGTAGAAAGGTTGATAATAGTATCACCATAACAACAGGTAGAAAGGTTGATTAATAGTATCACCATAACAACAGGTAGAAAGGTTGATTAATAGTATCACCATAACAACAGGTAGAAAGGTTGATAAATAGTATCACCATAACAACAACAGGTAGAAAGGTTGATTAATAGTATCACCATAACAACAGGTAGAAAGGTTGATAAATAGTATCACCATAACAACAGGTAGAAAGGTTGATAAATAGTATCACCATAACAACAGGTAGAAAGGTTGATAAATAGTATCACCATAACAACAACAGGTAGAAAGGTTGATAAATAGTATCACCATAATAACAACGGGTAGAATGGTTGACTGCACAATTCGCTTCCTGCTGACTAGAGAGAGACGAGATTATTTCCTTTGACCTCATAGCTTGGTTTTTGCTCTGACATGCACTGTCAACTGTGAGACTTTATTTAGACAGGTGTGTGCCTTTCCAAATCATGTCCAACAAATGAAATTTACCAGAGGTGGACTCCACCTTTCACTTTCTCATTATGGGGTATTGTGTGTAGATTGCTGAGGATTTTTTAACCTAACAATGTTAGATTTAAGATATGGGTGACTGAGCCATCAATGAAGGGGGCAGCACACTTGAGAAGACCTGGCTCCAATTGGTTAGTCCCTGTGGATTTCTTGGTATCTATTGCAAGTAAGGCATCAAGGACTTATTTTTCTGTGAATTACCAAAGTGCCAAAATTTCCCATTTTCAGAGTCAAACGGTAAAATTCTAGAATCAGCATTTATCCCACAGTTAGAGATAGTAGGGCCAGACACTCTTTCAAAAAGATTGCCATCAATGTTAGCAATTTTGTCCATAATGGGGCCAGAGTCTGAATTTGTTTGTTGGGCAAAGAGGAGGAAGTACAACCCTTCAGAGATTTTACCGTTTTCCAAAATGTTGAGGGATTGAACCAGGGATCCTCTGAACACATCAGCAACTGCATCCCACGATGCTTTGCTTTGTTACTTATCTCTCCACTAAAGCCACGGCCCTTGCAGAACAAGGGAAACAACTACTTCAAGGTCTCAGAGTGAGTGGTGTCACTGATTGAAACGCTACTAGCACGCATCGCTAACCAGCTAGCCATTTCACACCGGATACATCAGCGATACATTGATTACTACTAAAGACCTATTGACAGTATTTTTAGTCACGTCTTACAGCAGGATTGGACTGACTGACTGTGTTATTCTAACACATTGATGGCAATCTTTTTGAAAGAGTGTCTGGCCCTACTATCTCTAACTGTGTGTGTGTGTGTGTGTGATTGGACTGAGTGTGTGTGTGATTGGACTGTGTGTGTGTGTGTGTGTGTGTGTGTGTGTGTGTGTGTGTGTGTGTGTGTGTGTGTGTGTGTGTGTGTGTGTGTGATTGGACTGTGTGTGTGTGTGTGTGTGTGTGTGAGTGATTGGACTGAGTGTGTGTGAGTGATTGGACTGAGTGTGTGTGTGTGATTGGACTGAGTGTGTGTGTGTGATTGGACTGTGTGTGTGTGTGTGTGTGTGTGTGTGTGTGTGTGTGTGTGTGTGTGTGTGTGTGTGTGTGTGTGTGTGTGTGTGTGTGTGAGTGATTGGACTGAGTGTGTGTGTGTGATTGGACTGAGTGTGTGTGTGTGATTGGACTGTGTGTGTGTGTGTGTGTGTGTGTGTGTGTGTGTGTGTGTGTGTGTGTGTGTGTGATTGGACTGAGTGTGTGTGTGTGTGTGAGTGATTGGACTGAGTGTGTGTGTGTGATTGGACTGTGTGTGTGTGATTGGACTGAGTGTGTATGATTGGACTGAGTGTGTGTGTGTGTGTGTGTGTGTTGAATCTTGATGATTGTTGATCAACTTTGATTTGCTTTATGGATCATTAAGTTGCTTTAAATCAGGAGTTCTCCCCAGCCACCTCCCTTCTATCTTCTCTCAGGACCCTTATAGACCAGCAGGAGCTGAGCCGCCCCTCACCCTAACCCCACCCTAACCCACCCTCACCCCACCCTAACCAACCCTCACCCCACCCTAACCCACCCTAACCCACCCTCACCCCACCCTAACCCACCCTAACCCCACCCTCACCCCACCCTAACCCTCACCCCACCCTAACCCACCCTAATCCACCCTAACTCACCCTCACCCTAACCCACCCTAACCCACCCTCACCCCAACCTAACCTACCCTAACCCACCCTCACCCCACCCTCACCACACCCTAACCCACCCTCACCCCACCCTAACCCCACCCCACCCTAACCCACCCCCACCCTCACCCTAACTCCACCCTAACCCACCCTAACCCACCCTAACCCCACCCTAACCCACCCCACCCTAACCCACCCAAACCCACCCTAACCCCACCCCACCCCACCCACCCTCACCCACCCAACCCTAACCCACCCTCACCCACCCTCACCCCACCCTAACCCACCCTCACCCCACCCTCACCCACCCACCCACCCACCCTCACCCCACCCTAACCCACCCTAACCCACCCTCACCCCACCCTAACCCACCCTCACCCCACCCTAACCCACCCTAACCCACCCTCACCCCACCCTAACCCCACCTCACCCTATCCCAACCTCACCCCCACCCCACCCTAACCCTCACCCCACCCTAACCCACTCTAACTCACCCTCACCCTAACCCACCCTAACCCACCCTCACCCACCCTCAACCCACCCTCACCCCACCCCACCCTAACTCACCCTCACCCCACCCTCACCACACCCTAACCCACCCTCACCCCACCCTAACCCACCCTAACCCACCCTCACCCCACCCCACCCTCACCCTAACCCACCCTAACCCCACCCTAACCCACTACCCCACCCTCACCCACCCTCACCCAACCCTAACCCACCCACCCTCACCCACCCTCACCCCACCCTAACCCACCCTCACCCACCCTCACCTCACCCTCACCCACCCTCACCCACCCTCACCCACCCTAACCCCACCCTCACCCACTATAACCCACCCTCACCCCACCCTAACCCCACCCTAACCCTCACCCCACCCTAACCCACCCTCACCCCACCCTAACCCACCCTCACCCACCCTCACCTCACCCTCACCCACCCTCAACCACCCCCACCCCCACCCTCACCCACCCTAACCCCACCCTCACCCACTATAACCCACCCTCACCCCACCCTAACCCCACCCTAACCCTCACCCCACCCTAACCCACCCTCACCCATCCTCACCCACCCTAACCCACCCACCCACCCTCACCCACCCTAACCTCACCCACCCTCACCCATCCTCACCCACCCTAACCCACCCACCCACCCTCACCCACCCTAACCTCACCCACCCTCACCCCACCCCACCCTCACCCTAACCCACCCTAAACCCACCCTCACCCACCCTAACCCACCCTAACCCACCCTAACCCCACCCTCACCCCACCCTCATCCACCCTCACCCAACCCTCACCCAACCCTATCCCACCCTCACCCACCCTCACCCCATCCTCTCCCCACCCTCACCCCATCCTAACCCACCCTCACCCCACCCTCACCCCACCCTCAACCCACCCTAACCCACCCTCACCCCACCCTCACCCACCCTCACCCACCCTCACCCACTATAACCCACCCTCACCCTAACCCACCCCACCCTAACCCTCACCCCACCCTAACCCACCCTCACCCATCCTCACCCACCCTAACCCACCCACCCTCACCCACCCTAACCTAACCCACCCTAACCCACCCTCACCCCACCCTCACCCACCCTCACCCCACCCTAACCCACCCTCACCCCACCCTCCCCCACCCTCACCCCACCCTAACCCACCCTAACCCCACCCTAACCCACCCTCACCCTCACTCCACCCTCACCCCACACTAACCCACCCTCACCCACCCTCACCCTCACTCCACCCTCACCCACCCTCACCCCACCCTCACCCACCCTCACCCCACCCTCACCCACCCCCACCCTAACCCACCCTAACCCACCCTAACCCCACCCTCACCCACTATAACCCACCCTCACCCCACCCTAACCCTCACCCCACCCTAACCCATCCTCACCCACCCTAACCCCACCCTCACCCACTATAACCCACCCTCACCCCACCCTAACCCCACCCCACCCTAACCCTCACCCCACCCTAACCCACCCTAACCCATCCTCACCCACCCTAACCCACCCACCCTCACCCACCCTAACCTAACCCACCCTCACCCCACCCTCACCCCACCCTAACTCTCACCCCACCCTAACCCACCCTCACCCATCCTCACCCACCCTCACCCTCACTCCACCCTCACCCACCCTCACCCCACACTCACCCCACCCTCACCCACCCTAACCCACCCTCACCCCACACTAACCCACCCTCACCCACCCTCACCCTCACTCCACCCTCACCCACCCTAACCCACCCTCACCCTAACCCACCCTAACCCCACCCTCACCCAACCCTAACCCACCCTAACCCACCCTAACCCACCCTCACCCACCCTCACCCCACCCTAACCCACCCTAACCCACCCTCACCCCACCCTCAACCCACCCTAACCCACCCTCACCCCACCCTCACCCACCCCCACCCTCACCCACCCTCACCCACCCTAACCCCACCCTCACCCACTATAACCCACCCTAACCCTCACCCCACCCTAACCCACCCTCACACATCCTCACCCACCCTAACCCACCCACCCTCACCCACCCTAACCTAACCCACCCTCACCCCACCCTCACCCCACCCTAACCCACCCTCACTCCACCCTCACCCACCCTCACCCCACCCTAACCCACCCTCACCCACCCACCCTAACCCCACCCTAACCCACCCTCACCCTCACTCCACACTCACCCCACCCTCACCCACCCTCACCCACCCTCACCCACCAACCCTAACTCACCCCACCCTAACCCTAACCCACCCTAACTCACCCCAACCCCACCCACCCTCACCCACCCTCACCCACCCTCACCCCACCCTAACCCACCCTCACCCCACCCTTACCCCACCCTAACCCACCCTCACCCCATGTCTAACCCTAACCCTCCCCTCCCCTCATTCTCTATCTCTCTCTCTCATTTACTCCCTCTCTCTCTCTCTCTCTCTCTCTCTCTCTCTCTCTCTCTCTCTCTCTCTCTCTCTCTCTCTCTCTCTCTCTCTCTCTCTCTCTCTCTCCCTTCCAGGAAGCCAGAGAAGGGTTGTCAGTACCTGACTGATCGAGGGTTTGTCCCAGACACTCCAGTGGGAGTGGCTCACTTCCTGCTCCAGAGGAAGGGCCTGAGCAGGCAGATGATTGGAGAGTTCTTGGGGAACAGGCAGAAACAATTCAATAGAGACGTCCTGGAGTGAGTCAGTTGTCTGTCTGTCTCAGTGTGTCTGTATGTCACTGTGTCAACAAGACCAGCTACATAGACTGTATCAACAAGACCAGCTACATAGACTGAATCAACAAGACCAGCTACATAGACTGTATCAACAAGACCAGCTACATAGACTGTATCAACAAGACCAACTACATAGACTATATGCAAGACCAGCTACATAGACTGTATATGCAAGACCAGCTACATAGACTGTATATGCAAGACCAGCTACATAGACTGTATATGCAAGACCAGCTACATAGACTGTATATGCAAGACCAGCTACATAGACTGTATATGCAAGACCAGCTACATAGACCGAATCAACAAGACCAGCTACATAGACTGAATCAACAAGACCAGCTACATAGACTGAATCAACAAGACCAGCTACATAGACTGAAACAACAAGACCAGCTACATAGACTGTATATGCAAGACCAGCTACATAGACTGTATATGCAAGACCAGCTACATAGACTGTATATGCAAGACCAGCTACATAGACTGTATCAACAAGACCAGCTACATAGACTGAATCAACAAGATCAGCTACATAGACTGACTCAACAAGACCAGCTACATAGACTGACTCAACAAGACCAGCTACATAGACTGAATCAACAAGATCAGCTACATAGACTGACTCAACAAGACCAGCTACATAGACTGTATCAACAAGACCAGCTACATAGACTGAATCAACAAGATCAACTACATAGACTGACTCAACAAGATCAGCTACATAGACTGACTCAACAAGACCAGCTACATAGACTGAATCCTCAGCTTTAGAAAACTCACATCAGCAAACCATCATCCCTTTCCCAACAAATCCTTCTTCTTAAACACCATGTTGATGCTACTCTTCAGACTGATATAACTCCCTCAGCTTCTGTCGTCTAATTCGCCATTCATCTTCTCATCTGTTCACATAAACAGCTGGTCATTTACATATTTCAATGACCAGCTGGACCATGTTGACTCCAATGCTTCCCACAGTTTGTGTGGTGGGCCATTCTTGATACACACAGGAAACTGTTGAGCATGGGAAAAAAACAGCACCTTTGCAGTTCTTGACACAAACCGGTGCGCCTGGCACTTACTCCCATACCCCCGTTCAAAGGCACTTAAATATGTCTTGCCCTATACTGTACTGTACCCACGCAGCTAAGACTGAGACTCACGGAGCCCAGACAGTCTTAGAATCAGTAGTACATGTGTCTCCTATGTTCATACCAATGTTCTCCTCTCTAGCTGTGTGGTGGATGAGATGGATTTCTCGGCCTTGGAACTAGACGAGGCTCTCAGGAAGTTCCAAGCTCACATCAGAGTCCAGGGAGAGGCCCAAAAGGTGGAAAGACTCATAGAAGCATACAGGTAACACTAACCCTGAGATATACTACCACTACCACACCACTACCACACCACTACCACACCACTTCCACAATACTACCACTACCACACCACTACCACAATACTACCACACCACTTCCACAATACTACCACAACACTACCACAATACTACCACACCACTACCACAATACTACCACACAACCACCACACCACAATACTAACACAATACTACCACACAACCACCACACCACAATACTACCACAACACACCACACTACTAACACACAGCTACCACTACTACACCACTACCACAATACTACCACACCACTACCACAATACTACCACAATACTACCACACCACTACTACACCACCACCACAATACTACCACAATACCACCACACCACTACTACACCACTACCACAGTACTACCACACCACTACCACAATACTACCACACTACTACCACAATACTACCACACCACTACTACACCACCACCACAATACTACCACAATACCACCACACCACTTCCACAATACTACCATACCGCTACCACACTACACCACTACCACACCATACCACTACACTACCACTACCACAATACTACCACACCGCTACCACACCACAACAATACCACACCACTACTCAATACTACCACACCACTACCACAATACTACCACTACCACAATACTACCACTACCACAATACTACCACACCACTACCACAATACTACCACTACCACAATACTACCACTACCACAATACTACCACACCACTACCACAATACTACCACACAACCACCACACCACAATACTACCACAACACACCACACTACTAACACACAGCTACCACTACTACACCACTACCACAATACTACCACACTACTACCACAATACTACCACACCACTACCACTACCACAATACTACTACACCACTACCACAATACTACCACACTACTACCACAATACTACCACACCACTACTACACCACTACCACAATACTACCACAATACTACCACACTACTACCACAATACTACCACACCACTACCACACCACTACTACACCACTACCACAATACTACCACACCACTACCACACCACTACCACAATACTACCACAACACACCACAACAATACCACACCACTACTCAACACTCCTAGCCATTAGACACATGACAGGGATAGGCCCAGAAGGTGGAGAGACTCAAAGATGAATACATCGGTTTCTCTCTCTCTTTCTGTCTCTATCTCTTTGTCTCTATGTTTCTGTCTCTATCTCTCTCTGACCTGTTTTCTTTTCTCCCCTCTATAGAGTAGCATGACGTAACAATGTACATATTGTCAAAGCTTACTTTGGCGATTTACAATATTAACATAATAATCATCAATATTGTTAACGGGACAACAGTAACAACAATAATCAATGGTCAAAATAACCATATAACGGACAATAACAATGGCATAGAGAACATGTGCAGGTTGTTGGTATGTCAGACACTGTCCCTCATTATGGTGCGCTGCCAACCCACAGCTCTCTGTGTCTTCCCCCAACAGGACGGGTAGCCTATCCTCATCAGAGAGGTCTTTTGACATTTTGTCAGGAAATGCGGCTCTGTTTCAGGTTCTGCTGTGGTGCAGTGGTTGCACAGCCTTTCCTCTACAGGGAGCCAGGTTTTCCTGTGTCTACCCTTCTCAATGGCAAGGCTGTGCTCACTGAGCCTGTACTTTGTCAAGGTTTTTCTAAGGTTTTGATCAGTAACCATGGTGAAATAGTTTACCACGGTGTACTGTCGATTTTGGGCCAGATAGCACTGCATTTTGCTTTGTGCTTGTGTTTCCCAATAATTAGTGTAGGTCTGTTTTGACTGTGTTGTAATTTGGTTTATTCTGCATGATTGGATGTTCTGGTCCTGAGGCTTCAGTGTGTTAATAGAACAGGTTTGTGAACTCAGGCCCATGAACCAGCTGGTCCCGTGTGGCTCAGTTGGTAGAGCATGGTGTTTGCAACGCCAGGGCTGTGGGTGCGATTCCCATGGGGGACCAGTACGGGGAAGAAAAAAAAAATGTATGAAATGTATGCATTCACTACTGTAAGTCGCTCTGGATAAGAGAGTCTGCTGAATGACTAAAATGTAATGTAAATGGATGAGGGGACTTTTCTTTGCTCAGCTCTTGGTAATGATATGAGGGGGACACTGTATTGTAGATGTTTCCAAAACTCAATAGCTCTTTTTTGAGTTATTTTTATTAGTGGATATTGGCCTAATTCTGCCTTGCATGCATTGTTTGTAGTTTTCCTCTGGACATGTAGGATAATCTTACAGAACTCTGCACGCAGGGTTTCAATGCGGTGTTTGTCCCATTAGGTGAAATCTTGTTTTGCAAGTGGACCCCATACTTCGTTGCCATGAAGTACAATTGGTTCAATGACACATTCAATTCGTTTTAGCCAAATGTTAATAGGTATTTACATTTGAATTTGTTTTTTAATGGTGTAGAATGCCCTGCGTGATTTCTCAGTTCATTCACTGCCTCAGGTGTCCAGTTGACCTTATATTTAAACCTAAGTAATTGTAGTTTGTACAGTACTCTATATATTTAAACCTAAGTAATTGTAGTTTGTACAGTAATCTATATATTTAAACCTAAGTAATTGTAGTTTGTACAGTAATCTATATATTTAAACCTAAGTAATTGTAGTGTGGACAGTACTCTATATATTTAAACCTAAGTAATTGTAGTGTGGACAGTACTCTATATATTTAAACCTAAGTAATTGTAGTGTGGACAGTACTCTATATATTTAAACCTCAGCAATTGTAGTGTGGACAGTACTCCATACAGTGCATTTAAAAAGTATTCAGACTTTTTTTTGTTACGTTACAGCCTTATTCTAAAATTGATGATTTTTTTCCCCCCTCAATCTACACACAATACCCCATTATGACAAATCAAAAACAGGTTTTTAGAAATGTTTGCAAATGTATAAACAAAAAAATACTGAAAAATCACATTTACATAAGTATTCAGACCACTTACTCAGTACTTTGTTTTAGCACCTTTGGCAGCGATCACAGCCTCGAGTCTTCTTGGGTATGACGCTATAAGCTTGGCACACCTGTATTTGGGGAGTTTCTCCCATTCTTCTCTGCAGATCCTCTCAAGCTCTGTCAGGTTGGATGGGGACTGTCGCTGCACAGCTATTTTCAGGTTTCTCCTCAGGTTCAAGTCCGGGCTCAGGCTGGGCCACTCAAGGACATTGAGACTTGTCCCGAAGCCACTCCTGCATTGTCTTGGCTGTGTGCTTAGAGTCGTTGTCCTGTTGGAAGGTGAACCTTCGCCCCCAGTCTGAGGTCCTGAGCTCTCTGGAGCAGGTTTTCATCAAGGATCTTTCTGTACTTTGCTCCATTCATCTTTTCCTCGATCCTGACTAGTTTCCCAGTCCTTGCCAGTGAAAACATCTTGTTTCTCATGGTCTGAGAGTCTTTAGGTGCCTTTTGGCAAAATCCAAAAGCACTGTCATGCCTTTTCCTGAGGAGTGGCTTCTGTCTGGCCACTCTGCCATAAAGGCCTGATTGGTGGAGTGCTGCAGAGATGGTTGTCCTTCTTGAAGGTTCTCCCATCTCCACAGAGGAACTCTGGAGCTCTGTCAAAGTAACCATCGGGATCTTGGTCACCTCCCTGACCAAGGCCCTTCTCCCCCGATTGCTCAGTTTGACATGGCGGCCAGCTCTAGGAAGGGTCTTGGTGGTTCCAAACTTCTTCCATATGATAGATGACGGACAATTCCTTTGACCTCATGACTTTGTTTTTGCTCTGACATGAACTGTCAACATCTCAAGGATGATCAATGGAAACAGGATATACCTAAGCTCAATTTTGAACACTTTCCGAATGCACTGTATATTTTGTACCAATTGAGAACTCTGGTCAATTTCCCTGAGATCTGGATCTTCTCTGGAAATCATTATTTTAAACTGTCATGACGTTGCCTTGTTGTATGAGGTTTATAACCCCCATAAATACCTTTCCCTCTTCTCTATCCACTCTACAGAATGGACTCTTGGAAAGCCCTTTGTTAACACAGGAGAGTATAAAAAGTAACATAAAAAGGTTGGGGAAAATAACAATATTTCTGTAATCCAACCAGTTGAAACTGTCCGTTGGTACTTAAAGAATATGATGTCAGATCAGTTGGTGTCTGGGACATTATATCTGATAATAGGACGACATAAATTGTGTCTTGGAAAGTCTACACATTATAGTTATCAGATTCACATGGAATTGTTGCGCAATTTAAATGTTTAAATGTGAAACTAATTGTGAAAATATGAAATGTAATTTTAGCTTCTAAATGAGAGAATTGTTTTTATAAGTAAACTATGCTCACTCAGTGGCCACGCCCAAGTAAACAGACATTGGTTGAGAACAATGAAACACGCCCTTCTCTCCCCCAGTATAAAAACCCGTTGACGGAAGTCTAACTTCAGTTCCCGACGACGTGAGGACTGGTGTCCATACGTTTAAAAGGGTTCATTTCAACGTGGAGGTGATGATCACCACGCTGAATTTCGACTAGACCAGCCAGCATACAGCATGAGCTGAGTATGGCAACTTGGTATGAACTTTGAACTCTTATTCACTGAAGAAGTGATACATCCTAGACGTGAAGTTATCAGCAGCAGCTGTAAACGTATGTGGCCTAGGAAAGGACAGGTTATTTCAACGTATCCACCCTATAACACAACAACCAAACAGATTCTACAAGGGACAAGGGCGATCTCTGCTGGGCAAACCAGTCTTCCATCTTCGACCCATCTATCGAAGCGCAGCTCAGTGTAAATATATATCTTGCATTTTCCTTTTCCGAATGGGCGGTTATTTGAATGCATAAGATTCTGTATTTACGGTAGCATAGCTTCTCAAGGTCCGAATGAGACCCAATCTCCTTTGTACCTCAGACTTCCCGCTCTTTGATTCAAACCCAACCCCCTTTCTTTGTGTAACCAGCCGTCATATCGGTTTCGTCCGCTAGGGACTTTTTATGATTAGTAATCGATGTATGATCCATCCTGTGTATATGTAATTCTGTGTGATTGTTTAGGTATTTAATTATTTATTTACTAAGCCAATCCCTGATGGGAAGGTGACCACGGATGATGGTGAGATGCTCCAACATGTCGTGGATTTCTACTCTGCTCTCTATAAGGCAGAGGATTGTGATCCTCTGTGTGCTGAACAGTTGTTACATGTTACATCCTCAATTGGGCCCTGAGCAGAGAGCTGCTTTGGACTCTGACATTACTCTGCAGGAGCTGTCCACTGCAGTTATGCAGCTCTTATCAGGCCGAGCCCCTGGCATCGATGGTTTACCATTTGAGTTCTATAGGCACTATTGGGAGTGATTTTTATCATGAGGGTTCTCTTCCTGTATTCTGTCAACGTGCTGTGCTTTCATTGTTGCCAAAAAATGGGGATTTGGCTCTTTTAAAAAAACTGCCAACCTGTTGCATTTCTATGTGCAGAATATAAAATGATATCTAAGTGTCTCTGAAACAGGTTGAAGTAATATCAGGACCTGTTGGTCCACAAGGACCAGTCTGACTGTGTACCTGACCGCTCTATTGATGATAACTTGTTTCTAATAAGAGATGTTTTAGACATTTGTAAACTGTTTGATGTGAATGTGGGTTTACTTGCTATGGATCAGGAGAAGGCTTTTGGTCATGTGGACCACCAGTACTTGTTCAAAACAATGAAATCCTTTGGGTTTGGGATGTTTTTTTGCCTTGGGTAAGTTTACTGTGTGCTGGGGCATCATTTTTTATTTATTTCCCCTTTATTTAACCAGGTAGGCTAGTTGAGAACAAGTTCTCATTTACAACTGCGACCTGGCCAAGATAAAGCAAAGCAGTGCGACACAAACAGAACAGAGAGTAACACATGAACAAATGTATAGTCAATAACACAATAGAAAAATCTATGTACAGTGTGTGCAAATGTAGAAGAGTAGGGAGGTAAGGCAATAAATAGGCCACAGAGGCTAAATAATTACAATTTAGAATTAACACTGGAATGGTAGATGTGCAGGTGATAATGTGCAAGTAGAGATACTGGGGAGCAAAAGAGGATAAATGACAATATGGGGATGAGGTAGTTGGGTGGGCTATTTACAGATGGGCTATGTACAGGTACAGTGATCGGTAAGCTGCTCTGACTGCTGATGCTTCAAGTTAGAGAGGGAGATATAAGACTCCAGCTTAAGTGATTTTTGCAATTCGTTCCAGTCATTATCAGCAGAGAACTGGAAGGAAAGGCGGCCAAAAGAAGTGTTGGCTTTAGGGATGACCAGTGAAATATACCTGCTGGAGCGCGTGCTAAGGGTGGGTGTTGCTATCGTGACCAGTGAGCTGAGATAAGGCAGGGCTTTACCTGGCAAAGACTTATAGATGACCTGGAGCCAGTGGGTTTGGCAATGAATATGTAGTGAGGGCCAGCCAACGAGAGCATACAGGTCACAGTGGTGGGTAGTATATGGGGCTTTAGTGACAAAACAGATGGCACTGTGATAGACTACATCCAGTTTGCTGAGTAGTGTTGGAGGCTGTCTTGTAAATGACATCACCGAAGTAAAGGATCGGTAGGATAGTCAGTTTTAAGAGGGTAAGTTTGGCAGCATGAGTGAAGGAGGCTTTGTTGCGAAATAGGAAGCCGATTCTAGATTTAATTTTGGATTGGAGATGCTTAATGTGAGTCTGGAAGGAGAGTTTACAGTCTAACCAGACACCTAGGTATTTGTAGTTGTCCACAAATTCTAAGTCAGAACCGCCCAGAGTAGTGATGCTAGTCTGGCGGGCGGGTGCGGGCAACAATCGGTTGAAGAGCATGCATTTAGTTTTACTTGCATTTAAAAGCAGTTGGAGGCCACGGAAGGAGTGTTGTATGGCATTGAAGTTCGTTTGGAGGTTTGATAACATAGTGTCCAAAGAAGGGCCAGATGTATACAGAACGGTGTCGTCTGTGTAGAGGTGGATCAAGGAATCACCAGCAGTAAAAGCGGCATCATTGATATATACTGAGAAAAGAGTCAGCCCGAGAATTGAACCCTGTGGCACCCCCATAGAGACTGCCAGATGTCCGGACAACAGGCCCTCCGATTTGACACACTGAACTCTGTCTGAGAAGTAGTTGGTGAACCAGGCGAGGCAGTAATTTGAGAAACCAAGGCTATTGAGTCTGCCGATAAGAATGTGGTGATTGACAGAGTCAAAGGCCTTGGCCAGGTCAATGAAGACGGCTGCACAGTACTATCTTTTATCGATGGCGATTATGATATCGTTTAGGACCTTGAGCATGGCTGAGGTGCACCCATGACCAGCTCGGAAACTGGATTGCATAGTGGAGAAGGTACGGTGGGATTCGAAATGGTCGGTGATCTGTTTGTTAACTTGGCTTTCAAAGATTTTAGAAAGGCAGGGCAGAATGGATATAGGTCTATAACAGTTTGGGTCAAGAGTGTCTCCCCCTTTGAAGAGGGGGATGACCGCAGCAGATTTACAATCTTTGGGGATCTCAGACGATATGAAAGAGAGGTTGAACAGGCTATTAATAGGGGTTGCAACATTTTTGGCAGATCATTTTAGAAAGAAAGGGTCCAGATTGTCTAGCCCAGCTGATCTGTAGCATCCAGATTTTGCAGCTCTTTTAGAACATCAGCTGTCTGGATTTGGGTGAAGGAGAAGCGGGGGGGGGGCTTGGGCAAGTTGCTGCAGGGGGTGCTGAGATGTTGATCAGAGTAGGGGTAGCCAGGTGGAAAGCATGGCCAGCTGTAGAAAAATGCTTCTTGAAATTATCGATTATCGTAGATTTATCGGTGCTGACAGTGTTTCCTAGCCTCAGTGCAGTGGGCAGCTGGGAGGAGGTGCTCTTATTCTCCATGGACTTTACAGTGTCTCAAAACTTTTTGGAATTAGTGCTACAGGAAGCACATTTCTGTTTGAAAAAGCTAGCCTTAGCTTTCCTAACCGACTGAGTATATTGGTTCCTAACCTCCCTGAAAAGTTTCCAATCGTGGGGGCCATTCGATGCTAATGCAGAACGCCACAGGATTTTTTTGTGCTGGTCAAGGGCAGTCAAGTCTGGGGTGAACCAAGGGGTATATCTCTTCTTAGTTCTACAATTTTTGAATGGGACATGCTTATTTAAGATGGCGGCGGGGTGTGGTTTGAGCTGCCCCATCCCCATCCATAGGGGTATTAGGCAGAGATTCCCAATTTCAGGACAGTTATATATTCTGGCAATTGAACCAATGTTTTGATTTTTAAGCTCGAGGCTTACTGGTTTCTCTGTGTCAGGGGTTATGAAGGGTCCCATGATAGCACTGTCTGCATATGGAGATGGCGTGACAGTTTTTAAAGGTGTATGAGGGGGCCTCCTCAGCTAGAGTCAATTGGGAAAAGAGTGAATCGCTGTGGGCAGGTCAGCTTCAGATAGGGTCCACTCCACGGTCACCAGGGGGGGTTCAGGTAGGGTCCACTCCACGGTAACCAGGGGGGCTTCAGGTAGGGTCCGCTCCACGGTAACCAGGGGGGCTTCAGCTAGGGTCCACTTCACGGTAACCAGGGGGGCTTCAGGTAGGGTCCGGTCCACGGTAACCAGGGGGGCTTCAGGTAGGGTCCGGTCCACGGTAACCAGGGGGGCTTCAGGTAGGGTCCGCTCCACGGTAACCAGGGGGGCTTCAGGTAGGGTCCGCTCCACAGTAACCAGGGGGGCTTCAGATAGGGTCCGCTCCACGGTAACCAGGGGGGCTTCAGGTAGGGTCGGCTCCACGGTTACCAGGGGGGCTTCAGGTACGGTGGGCTCCACGGTAACCAGGGGGGCTTCAGGTAGGGTCCGCTCCACGGTAACCAGGGGGGCTTCTGGTCTGGACAACATTGGGTTAAAGCTGCAGCCCTGTACCTGCCACTGCACAAGGGTGGACAATTTCTTCTAGGATCATGGCTTTCCGGCTTCAAGCAGTCCAGAGACTGTTGTACAGTGACGGTTCTAGCAGCCCAGAGACTGTTGTACAGTGATGGTTCTAGCAGCCCAGAGACTGTTGTACAGTGATGGTTCTAGCAGCCCAGAGACTGTTGTACAGTGACGGTTCTAACAGCCCAGAGACTGTTGTACAGTGACGGTTCTAGCAGCTGTTGTACAGTGACGGTTCTAGCAGCTGTTGTACAGTGACGGTTCTAGCAGCTGTTGTACAGTAACGGTTCTAGCAGCTGTTGTACAATGACGGTTCTAGCTGCCCAGAGACTGTTGTACAGTGACGGTTCTAGCAGCTGTTGTACAGTGACGGTTCTAGCAGCTGTTGTACAGTGACAGTTCTAGCAGCTGTTGTACAGTGACGGTTCTAGCAGCTGTTGTACAGTGACGGTTCTAACAGCCCAGAGGCTGTTGTACAGTGACGGTTCTAGTAGCCCAGAGACTGTTGTACAGTGACGGTTCTAGCAGCCCAGAGACTGTTGTACAGTGACGGTTCTAGCAGCCCAGAGACTGTTGTACAGTGACGGTTCTAGCAGCCCAGAGACTGTTGTACAGTGACGGTTCTAGCAGCTGTTGTACAGTGACGGTTCTAGCAGCTGTTGTACAGTGACGGTTCTAGCAGCCCAGAGACTGTTGTACAGTGACGGTTCTAACAGCCCAGAGGCTGTTGTACAGTGACGGTTCTAGTAGCCCAGAGACTGTTGTACAGTGACGGTTCTAGCAGCCCAGAGACTGTTGTACAGTGACGGTTCTAGCAGCCCAGAGACTGTTGTACAGTGACGGTTCTAGCAGCCCAGAGACTGTTGTACAGTGACGGTTCTAGCAGCTGTTGTACAGTGACGGTTCTAGCAGCTGTTGTACAGTGACGGTTCTAGCAGCCCAGAGACTGTTGTACAGTGACGGTTCTAGCAGCTGTTGTACAGTGACGTTCTAGCAGCTGTTGTACAGTGACTATTCTAGCAGCCCAGAGACTGTTGTACAGTGACGGTTCTAGCAGCCCAGAGACTGTTGTACAGTGACGGTTCTAGCAGCCCAGAGACTGTTGTACAGTGACGGTTCTAGCAGCCCAGAGACTGTTGTACAGTGACGGTTCTAGCTGCCCAGAGACTGTTGTACAGTGACGGTTCTAGCTGCCCAGAGACTGTTGTACAGTGACGGTTCTAACAGCCCAGAGACTGTTGTAGAGTGATGGTTCTAGGAGCTGTTGTACAGTGACGGTTCTAGCAGGCTAGAGACTGTTGTACAGTGACGGTTCTAACAGCCCAGAGACTGTTGTACAGTGACGGTTCTAACAGCCCAGAGACTGTTGTACAGTGACGGTTCTAGCAGCCCAGAGACTGTTGTACAGTGACGGTTCTAGCAGTCCAGAGACTGTTGTACAGTGACGGTTCTAGCAGCCCAGAGACTGTTGTACAGAGACGGTTCTAGCACACCAGAGACTGTTGTACAGTGACGGTTCTAACAGCCCAGAGACTGTCTTACAGTGATGGTTCTAGCAGCCCAGAGACTGTTGTACAGTGACGGTTCTAGCAGCTGTTGTATAGTGACGGTTCTAGCTGCCCAGAGACTGTTGTACAGTGACGGTTCCAACAACCCAGAGACTGTTGTACAGTGATGGTTCTAACAGCCCAGAGACTGTTGTACAGTGACGGTTCTAGCAGCCCAGAGACTGTTGTACAGTGATGGTTCTAGCAGCTGTTGTACAGTGACGGTTCTAGCAGCTGTTGTACAGTGACGGTTCTAGCAGCTGTTGTACAGTGACGGTTCTAGCAGCTGTTGTACAGTGACAGTTCTAGCAGCCCAGAGACTGTTGTACAGTGACGGTTCTAGCAGCACAGAGACTGTTGTACAGTTATAGTGATGGTTCTAGCAGCTGTTGTACAGTGACGGTTCTAGCTGGGTCGTTACAGCCTACACATTGATGAGGAGAGCTGGCTTTTTGGGCTTAGACAAGCACCTTTTCCTCTTAAAGCTGGAGGGGGGGGGGGGTGATTTGCCTGGCCTGACTCCATTCTATGAGTCTGTTATGCAGGCTTGGAGAGTTTTCAACATACATTTACATTACATTTAAGTCATTTAGCAGACGTTCTTATCCAGAGCGACTTACAAATTGGTGCATTCACCTTATGATATCCAGTGGAACAACCACTTTACAATAGTGCATCTAAATCTTTTAAGGGGGGGGGGGGTTAGAAGGATTACTTTATCCTATCCCAGGTATTCCTTAGAGGTGGGGTTTCAGGTGTCTCCGGAAGGTGGTGATTGACTCCGCTGTCCTGGCGTCGTGAGGGAGCTTGTTCCACCATTGGGGTGCCAGAGCAGCTAACAGTTTGGACTGGATTTTCAACATGTCCTGTAAGGCCGGCACACCACCAGGGATGTGACTTTTTGAAGAGCCTCTTTTTTATAACACTGCCATCCAGTCCCGTGCTGTGGGTTCAGAGAACCTACGTTCATGCCTGTTAGGTGTGGGGTGAACCAAGCTGGGTCATCTGATGTGGAGTAGCAGCAGATCGTTGGAGGAGCTGGGAGAAAGAGTGGGGATCTGATCATCTCGCCTACTGAGGAAGGTTGTAGCTGAGGTCTGCGATTCCTTTCCAGTACTTCATCAGCAGTATGTCACTGAGACTTCCAACTGATCGGTGGACGGAAGGTCTGGATGATGTGTTCCCTGCGCTGAATGTTAGTGCTGCGGTGGGGGCCGTTAGAGGAGGACGTGGGGATGCTGCTTTCCTTCAATACTCCGGAGCTGGGGGGAGTACGAGGTCCTGGGAAAGAAGGCCATGTACATATTGTGTAAAAGTGTCCCATGCTTCTTCCCTGGAATGGTTCAAATTGACAAGGTGGGCGGGTGTGTTTGGTCCAGGTGCCTCCCCAAAAGGCTGTTGGCGATCTTTCCAATGGAGGATAATACATGGAGCTATAACCACCAACATTCATCTGGTACAGCTGGATACTACTGTTGGGGAGGGGTGTCTATTCTGTACTGAGACTGAAACTCTGGCACATCTGTTCTTACAGTGTCCCAGGTTGGTCATGATGATCACTAGTTGTTTCTCAGCTCTGGGAGAGGTTTTGTCTTCCCAGCTGTTTATATTTGGGCCAAAGAACAGGTTTAGTGTTGTGTTTTTAATTTATGTTTAACCATGTTTTTGTTTGTTTGAGTGTTTGTGTTGTGGGTTCCCAAACCCAGTAAAAGTTATTTTTAAACTCAAACTCTCTCTCTCTTTTTCGGTCTCTCTCGCTGTCTTTCGGTCTCTCCTTTTTCTTTCTCATTCTCTCATTATTTCTCCCTCCTACAGCTAGAGGTACTGTTTCTGTCAGTTCTGTTAGTTATCTCATGGTTAGGGTTACATTTGCGTCTGTATAATACAGGATGTTGTTCTCTCTCCAGTCAGAGGTACTGTATCTGTAACCCCGGGGTGGTACGACAGTTCCGTAATCCCGACACCATCTTCATCCTGGCGTTCGCCATCATCCTCCTCAACACTGACATGTACTCTCCCAACGTCAAGCCAGAGAGGAAGATGAAGCTGGAGGACTTCGTCAAGAACCTCAGAGGTAGAAATCCATTGAGGTAGTCAGGGTCTGTAACTCCTGACCTCTCTCTAATAGAACCTGCACTACAACTTGATGAATGTCCCTGTCTAGAAGGTGTTTATATTGTGTCATGGCTAAGCAGTGGAAGCAAAGCAGAGTTTCTTTAACCCGAACAGAACAACATTTCTCTGACTATACAGTGCATTTGGAAAGTGTTCAAACTTCTTGACTTGAATTTTTTTCTCATCAGTCTACACACAGCACCCAATAATGACAAAGTGAAACAGGTTTTTAGAAATGTTTGCTAAAAAACAGAAATACCTTATTTATCTAACTATTCAGACCATTTTGCTATGCAACTCAAAATTGAGCTCAGGTGCATCCTTTCCATTGATCATCCTTGAGATGTTTCTACAAGGCCACCTGTGGTAAATTCAATTGATTGGACATGATTTTAAAAGGCACACACCTGTCTATATAATGTCCCACAGTTCACAGTGCATGTCAGGGCAAAAACCTAGCCAAGGAATTGTCCGTAGAGCTCCGAGACAGGATTGTGTTGAGGAACAGATTTGGGGAAGGGTACGAAAACATTTCTGCAGCATTGAAGGTCCCCAAGCACACATTGGCCTCCATCATTCTTAATGCAGCGCTCCACCAATCAGGCCTTTATGGTAGAGTGGCCACTCCTCAGTAAAAGGCACATGATAGCCCAAAAAGGCACCTAAAGGACTCTGACTGTGAGAAACAAGATTCTCTGGTCTGATGAAACCAAGATTGAACTGTTTGGCCTGAATGACAAGTGTGACGTCTGGAGGAAACCTGACACCATCCCTACGGTGAAGCATGGTAGTGGCAGCGTCATGCTATTGGGATGTTTTTCAGTGGCAGGGACTGGGAGACTAGTAATAATCGAGGGAAAGATAAACGAAGCAAAGTACAGAGATATTCTTGATGAAAACCTGCTCCAGAGTGCTCAGGACTTCAGGCTTGGGTGAAGGTTCACCTTCCAACAGGACAACGACCCTAAACACACAGCCAAGACAATGGAGCTGTGGTTTCGGGACAAGCCTCTGAATGTCCTTGAGTGGGCCAGCCAGAGCTCGGACTTGAACCTGATCTAACATCTCTGGAGAGACCTGAAAATAGCTGTGCAGCGACACTCCCCATCCAACCTGACAGAGCTTGAGAGGATCTGCAGAGAAGAATGGAAGAAACTCCCCAAATATCAATCAATCAAATGTATTGATGAAGCCCTTTTTACATCAGCCGATGTCACAAAGTGCTGTACAGAAACCCAGCCTAAAACCCCAAACAGCAAGCAATGCAGATGTAGAAGCACGGTGGCTAGGAAAAACTCCCTAGAAAGGCCAGAACCTAGGAAGAAACCAGGCTCTGAGGGGTAGCCAGTCCTCTTCTGGCTGTGCCGGGTGGAGATTATAACAGAACATGGCCAAGATGTTCAAACGTTCATAGATGACCTGCAGGGTCAGATAATAATAATAATAATAATAATAATAATAATAATCACAGTGGTTGTAGAGGGTGTAACAGGTCAGCACCTCAGGAGTAAATGTTAGTTGGCTTTTCATAGCCGATCATAGCCAATCAAATACAGGTGTGCCAAGCTTGTAGCGTCATACACAAGAAAACTCTAGGCTGTAATTGTTGCCAAAGGTGCTTCAACAATGTACTGAGTAAAGGGTCTGAATACCTATAAATATGATATTTCTAAAAACCTATGTTTTTTTATCATTATGGTGTATTGTGTGTATTTTGATGAGGGGAAAAAACGATTTAATACATTTTAGGATAAAGTTGTAACGTAACAATGTTGAGAAAGTAAAGGGTGTGAATACTTTCCGAATGCATTGTATGCATATGCCATTTGATTTGATTTGATTTTGACTAGTGGAGAAGCAGAGTGATTCAAACTCACTCTCACAAACCTTTCTAAAGGGAGAAACAGTATTTCTGTGCATATTACTGTGAACGTACGGTATGCGTATCTCTAGCGGGGATGGAGAGGATATCTAGCTTGAGATGCTGATAGGGTTTGATGTAAGAGGTTAGAGTTAGGGTTAGTTGTAACATTGTATCAACTATTTCTCCAGGTGTGGATGATGGAGGGGACATCCCACGGGAGATGCTGACAGGAATATATGAGAGGATCAGGAAGAGAGAGCTGAAGACCAACGAAGATCACGTCTCTCAGGTCCAGAAGGTCGAGAAACTCATTGTTGGGAAGAAACCGGTGAGTTTAGACCCTGTGCTGCCATAGACATATTTCTACAAGTCACAGTGAGTTTAGTCCCTATGCTGCCATGGACACATTTCAATAGGTCACAGGGAGTTTAGACCCTGTGCTGCCATGGACATATGTCTACAGGTCACAGTGAGTTTAGTCCCTATGCTGCCATGGACATATGTCTACAGGTCACAGTGAGTTTAGTCCCTATGCTGCCATGGACATATGTCTACAGGTCACAGTGAGTTTAGTCCCTATGCTGCCATGGACATATTTCTACAGGTCACAGTGAGTTTAGACCCTATGCTGCCATGGACATATGTGACCGACTGCCTTGATTCGGCCTTATGTAGCAACATTTTAAATTGTGTTTTTTTTTACATTGGATAAAAGTAGAGACTCAGAGCTACAACATTATACACTGCAGATGAGGAACAATGGGAAAGTAATTCTGCTTTGAAAGTTGATCAACTTGTAAGCCCACTTTTGAGAAAATGGCACTTGAATGTTTTGGTACACCTACTGGAATGCTCTTCTTTGTCTACACCCATTAAGTATTGTTCACACACTCTTAAGCCTTAGTCCCACCCATCTCTTTAAGGATTCACATGTGAGGCCATGTGCTAAACAGAGTGAGTAGTGTAGTAAAGATGAACCTCTCTAAACGTCCCACCCTAGTCAACAGCCAGTGGAATCGCGTGGCGCGAAATACAAATACCTCAAAAAAGCTATAACTTCAATTTCTCAAACATATGACTATTTTACACCATTTTAAAGACAAGACTTTTGTTAATCTAACCACATTGTCCGATTTCAAAAATGCTTTACAGTGAAAGCAAAACATTAGATTATGTCAGGAGAGTACCCTGCCAAAAATAATCACATAGCCATTTTCAAAGCAAGCATATATGTCAGAAAAACCAAAACCACAGCTAAATGCAGCACTAACCTTTTGATGATCTTCATCAGATGACACTCCTAGGACATTATGTTATACAATACATGCATGTTTTGTTCAATCAAGTTCATATTTATATCAAAAAACAGCTTTTTACATTAGCATGTGATGTTCAGAACTAGCGTACCCACCGCAAACTTCCGGTGAATTTACTAAATGACTCATGATAAACGTTGACAAAATACATAACAATTATTATAAGAATTATAGATACAGAACTCCTTTATGCAAACGCTATGTCAGATTTTAAAATAGCTTTTCGGCGAAAGCACATTTTGCAATAATCTGAGTACATAGCTCGGCCATCACGGCTAGCTATTTTGACACCCACCAGGTTTGGGGCTTACTAAACTCAGAATTACTATTAGAAAAATTGGATTACCTTTGCTGTTCTTCATCAGAATGCACTCCCAGGACTTCTACTTCAAAAACAAATGTTGTTTTGGTTCCAAATAATCCATAGTTATATCCAAATACCTCCGTTTTGTTTGTGCGTTCAGGTCACTATCCGAAGGGTAACGCGCGAGCGCAGTTTGTGACAAAAAAAACCAAAATATTCCATTACCGTACTTAGAAGCATGTCAAACGCTGTTTAAAATACATTTTTATGCTATTTTTCTCATAAAATAGTGATAATATTCCAACCGGGCAACGTTGTATTCATTCAAAGGCTGAAAGAAAAAAATGGAGTAGTCTTGTGAATGCGCATCTCAGTCTCACTGTCCCCAGGCTGACCACTTACAAACTCTGCTGCTGTACTTTGCCCAGAGACAGCAGACACCCCATTCCACTTTCTGGCGGCTTTAGAGAGCTAATGGGAGTCTTAGAAAGTGTCATGTTACAGCACAGATGCTGTATTTTCGATAGAGATGCAACGGAAGGACAACAAATTGTCAGACAGGGCATTCCTGTATGGAATCTTCTCAGGTTTTGGCCTGCCATATGAGTTCTGTTATACTCACAGACACCGTTCAAACAGTTTTAGAAACTTTAGTGTTTTCTATCCAAATCTACTAATTATATGCATATTATCGTTTCTGGGCAAGAGTAGTAACCAGTTTAAATCGGGTACGTTTTTTATCCGGCCGTGCAAATACTGCCCCCTAGCCCCAACAGGTTAAGACTTAAAGTCGTAGTAGCCTACAATAAGGAAAGATTCCAGGTAAACAAAGTGTCCAGATAGATCATATTTTTAAATATTAGATGACGCTAACCCAGACACACTTGTCTAAATGTGAAAGAAATGCTATAACCACATCTAGCTAAATGGATGAGTCTCTACAGAAGGTGGAAACGGTACAACGGAATGGTTACTTCTATAGTAGCTATATCAAAAATAGAATGTGTCAATGCCAGTAGAGAAAGAACTTCATAATATACAATATGTAGAAGAACAGTATCAATAACCATATCAGTGATACTGCCGATAGATGAGGTAGTTATATACGTACAATAAGGGGTGAAGTAGCTGAGCAGCAGGATAAAACATTTTTTTGCAGCAAGTATGACGTGTGTGTGTGTGTGTGTTAGGAGAGATTCATGTGAATGTGAATAGAAACACTGCAGATAATCTAGATGACTGGGAACTCTCCCCCAGTGATGAACCGGTCCGTCACAGAGACACTGCAGATAGGCCAGATGACTGGGAACTCTCCCCCAGTGACGAACCAGTCCGTCACAGAGACACTACAGATAGTCTAGATGACTGGGAACTCTCCCCCAGTGACGAACCGGTCCGTCACAGAGACACTACAGATAATCTAGATGACTGGGAACTCTCCCCCAGTGATGAACCGGTCCGTCACAGAGACACTACAGATAGGCCAGATGACTGGGAACTCACCCCCAGTGATGACCTGGTCCATCCGCACCACGCATTAACGAAGGAATCTATATTTGGAGAGCCTGTTTCTGTCCTGCCCTTGACTTTGGTGTAGGGCATGTGATGTCCATAGCCTCTTCGTAACAAAACTCTCTGATCTTCTCAAAAATCTACGTTTGTCTAGCTGTGTCCAATCCAGGTGGTGCTTGTACAGGCAGACCATCTATGGGAGGAAGGATGTCAGCGTTGTGCAGCAGCTGAAACCTGGCCCCGACTGATTCCCAACGCTCCTTGGAGACAACAACACCAGGCTCCAGAGTATCGAAGCTGTAAAACAGGAAATAACAAATAAAATAGACAAGACATTACAACCCTGCACGACATCAATTCACCTCCCAAGTTTAGATAAGAAGAATAACATTTACCTGAAGTGCTGGTACTGCTTGATCTGTGGCAGCGGCCTGAAGTACAGAGTCAGGTGTTGTTGCCAGCCATAGCTTTCCACCAGCACCGTACCGTCCTCCAGTCCAACCAGCTGTGGGATGTTGACCTCTGTCACAGTGCTGTCCTTCACAACACCAGCAATCTCAGACATAGTGTTCACTCTGGTCTTTCTGAAGAGCTGCTTGATGAGGCCGAAGCACCAGTCTGGGGAAAACTTGGCGTGGCCTGTGATCAGGAAGTGAAGGTCCAGACTGTGGTGGAGCTTGTGCATGGTCTGCCAGGCACAATACCGGAGCACAAACTTGTTCTTGTTTTGGCCACTGCAGTTATCACAATTCAGGTCCACACATGTTTCCACAACTCCGTAGTTGGTGAAGAAATGGTGCATGTAGTTGATGACTGCACTGCTGCTTTTTCTGGATGACATGCCTTCATCAATCAAGTAGTTGACTTGTTGTGGTATTCCTTCACAGCAGACACCAAACAAACCACACTTGTGAGGAGTTAAAAAGTAGAATGGGACCTGGCTGCATAGGGTCAGAAGGATAGAGATGGACCTGGCTGCATAGGGTCAGAAGGATAGTAGATGGACCTGGCTACATAGGGTCAGAAGGATAGTAGATGGACCTGGCTACATAGGGTCAGAAGGATAGTAGATGGACCTGGCTACATAGGGTCAGAAGGATAGTATATGGACCTGGCTACATAGGGTCAGAAGGATAGTAGATGGACCTGGCTACATAGGGTCAGAAGGATAGTAGATGGACCTGGCTACATAGGGTCAGAAGGATAGTAGATGGACCTGGCTACATAGGGTCAGAAGGATAGTAGATGGACCTGGCTACATAGGGTCAGAAGGATAGTAGATGGACCTGGCTACATAGGGTCAGAAGGATAGTAGACGGGACCTGGCTACATAGGGTCAGAAGGATAGTAGACGGGACCTGGCTACATAGGGTCAGAAGGATAGTAGATGGACCTGGCTACATAGGGTCAGAAGGATAGTAGATGGACCTGGCTACATAGGGTCAGAAGGATAGTAGATGGACCTGGCTACATAGGGTCAGAAGGATAGTAGATGGACCTGGCTACATAGGGTCAGAAGGATAGTAGACGGGACCTGGCTACATAGGGTCAGAAGGATAGTAGATGGACCTGGCTACATAGGGTCAGAAGGATAGTAGATGGACCTGGCTACATAGGGTCAGAAGGATAGTAGATGGACCTGGCTACATAGGGTCAGAAGGATAGTAGATGGACCTGGCTACATAGGGTCAGAAGGATAGTAGACGGGACCTGGCTACATAGGGTCAGAAGGATAGTAGACGGGACCTGGCTACATAGGGTCAGAAGGATAGTAGATGGACCTGGCTACATAGGGTCAGAAGGATAGTAGATGGACCTGGCTACATAGGGTCAGAAGGATAGTAGATGGACCTGGCTACATAGGGTCAGAAGGATAGTAGATGGACCTGGCTACATAGGGTCAGAAGGATAGTAGACGGGACCTGGCTACATAGGGTCAGAAGGATAGTAGATGGACCTGGCTACATAGGGTCAGAAGGATAGTAGATGGACCTGGCTACATAGGGTCAGAAGGATAGTAGATGGACCTGGCTACATAGGGTCAGAAGGATAGTAGATGGACCTGGCTACATAGGGTCAGAAGGATAGTAGATGGACCTGGCTACATAGGGTCAGAAGGATAGTAGATGGACCTGGCTACATAGGGTCAGAAGGATAGTAGATGGACCTGGCTACATAGGGTCAGAAGGATAGTAGATGGACCTGGCTACATAGGGTCAGAAGGACAGTGGATGGACCTGGCTACATAGGGTCAGAGGGATAGTAGATCATCAGATCATCTGATGCAGCACTCCATCACTCTCCTTCTTGGTCAAATAGCCCTTACACAGCCTGGAGGTGTGTTGGGTCAAAACAAATCAACCCTGAAGGCCTGATTCATGCAGTCTCCTCTGAACAGTTGATGTTGAGATGTGTCTGTTACTTGAACTTTGAAGCATTTATTTGGGCTACAATTTCTGAGGCTGGTAACTCTAATGAACTTATCCTCTGCAGCAGAGGTAACTCTGGGTCTTCCTTTCCTGTGGCGGTCCTCATGAGAGCCAGTTTCATCATAGTGCTTGATGGTTTTTGCGACTGCACTTGAAGAAACTTTCAAAGTTCGACATTTTCTTGATTGACTGACCTTCATGTCTTAAAGTACTGGTGGACTGTCATTTCTCTTTACTTATTTGAGCTGTTCTTGCCATAATATGGACTTGGTCTTTTACCAAATAGAGCTATCTTCTGTATATCACCCCTACCTTGTCACAACACAACTGAAGGGCTCAAACACATTAAGGAATTCCAGGTGACTACCTCATGGAGCTGGTTGAGAGAATGCCAAGAGTGTGCAAAGCTGTCATCAAGGCAAAGAGTGGCTACTTTGAAGAATCTCAAATCTCAAATATATTTATTTAACACTTTTTGGGTTATTACATGATTCCATATGAGTTATTTCATAGTTTTGATCTCTTCACTATTATTCTACAATGTAGAAAATAGTAAAATAAAGAAAAACCCTGGAATGAGTAAGTGTGTCCAAACTTTTGACTCGCACTATATGTATGTGCATGAATACATTTGAAGTCGGAAGTTTACATACTTGGGAAGACCCATTTGGAAGACCCATTTGCGACCAAGCTTTAACTTCCTGACTGATGTCTTGAGATGTTGCTTCAAAATATCCACATAATTTTCTTTCCTCATGATGCCATCTATTTTGTGAAGTGCACCAGTCCCTCCTGCAACAAAGCACCCCCACAACATGATGCTGCCACCCCCGTGCTTCACGGTTGGGATGGTGTTCTTCGGCTTGCAAGCCTCCCCCTTTTTCCTCCAAACATAACGATGGTCATTATGGCCAATGTAAGGGGTGCATAACTGGTGGCAGGGAAGTCAGACGCAGGAGAGCAGAACTAGGTAATAGGCGGAAGCAACGGTATCAAGAAAAAAAACTTGGGTACAAAACCTGTCGCGCACCAGTCAACATGTGCACAAGCACTTACAAACAAACAATACCACACAAAGACATGGGGGGAACAGAGGGTTAAATACACAACATGTAATGAGGGAATGAAAACCAGGTGTGTAGGAAAACAAGACAAAACAAATGGAAAATGAAAAATGGCTCGGCGATGGCTAGAAGACCGGTGATGTCAACCACCGAACACCGCCTGTACAAGGAGAGGAACCGACTTCGGTAGAAGTCGTGACAGTACCCCCCCTTGAGCCGCGCGCCGACACCAGCCTCGGGGGCGACCCGGAGGGCGAGGCGCAGGACGATCCGGACGGAGACGGTGGAACTCCCGCAGCATTGAAGGGTCCAACACGTCCCCCACGGAACCCAGCATCTCTCCTCCGGACCGTACCCCTCCCAGTCCACGAGGTACTGAAGGCCCCTCGCCCGACACCTCGAATCCAGTATGGATCGAACGGAGTACGCCGGGGCCCCCTCGATGTCCAGAGGGGGCGGAGGAACCTCCCGAAACCTCAGACTCCTGGAGCCAGCCAGCTACCACCGGCCTGAGGAGAGATGCATGGAATGAGGGGTTAATACGGTAATCGGGGGGAAGCTGTAACCTGTAACTCACTTCGTTCAGTCTCCTCAGGACTTTAAATGGCCCCACAAACCGCGGACCCAGCTTCCAGCAGGGCAGGCGGAGGGGCAGGTTTCGGGTTGAGAGCCAGACCCGGTCCCCCGGTGCGAACATCGTGGCCTCACTGCGGTGACGGTCTGCGCCGGCTTTCTGGCGCAGCACGGTACGCTGAAGGTGAACATGGGTGGCGTCCCCTGGTTCCTCCACGCGCCGGAACCAGTCGTCCACCACAGGAGCCTCGGTCTGACTCTGATGCCAAGCAGCCAGAACCGGCTGATACCCCAGTACGCACTGGAAGGGGGAGAGGTTAGTGGAGGAGTGGCGGAGCGAGTTCTGGGCCATCTCTGCCCAGGGCACGAATGCTGCCCACTCCCCCGGCCGTTCCTGGCAATAAGACCTCAGAAACCTACCCACATCCTGGTGTACTCTCTCGACCTGCCCGTTACTCTCGGGGTGAAAACCCGAGGTAAGGCTGATCGAGACCCACAGACGTTCCATGAATGCCCTCCAGACCCTCGAAGTGAACTGGGGACCCTAGGTCCTCAGGCACCCCGTAGTGCCTGAAGACATGCGTAAACAAGGCCTCCGCCGTCTGTAGGGCCGTAGGGATACTGGGCAGCGGGAGGAGATGGCAGGACTTAAAGAAACAATCCACAACGACCAGGATCGTGGTGTTTCCCTGTGATGGGGGAGGTCGGTCAGGAAATCGATCGACAGGTGTGACCATGGCCGCTGTGGAACGGGTAAGCGGTGTAGCTTACCTCTGGGCAGGTGCCTAGGAGCCTTACACTGGGCACACACTGAGCAGGAGGAAACATAAACCCTCACGTCCTTAGCCAAAGTGGGCCACCAGTACTTCCCACTCAGACAGCGCACCGTCCGACCGATGCCTGGATGACCAGAGGAGGGTGATGTGTGGGCCCAATAGATCAGCCGGTCATGGACAGCAGACGGAACATACAGATGCCCAGCGGGACACTGGAGGGGAGCGGGCTCTGCACGCAACACCTGCTCAATGTCCGCATCCAGCTCCCACACTACCGGCACCACCAGGCAGGAGGCCCGGGAGTATGGGGGTGGGATCCATGGGCCGCTCCTCTGTGTCATACAGCCGGGACAGTGCGTCTTCCTTAAACGTTCTGGGGACCTGGTCTGTAAGAAAGAATGAAAACAAAACGGGTGAAAAACATGGCCCACCTTGCCTGGCGAGGGTTCATTCTCCTCGCCGCCCGGATGTACTCAAGATTGCGGTGGTCAGTCCAGATGAGAAAAGGGTATTTAGCCCCCTCAAGCCAATGTCTCCACGCCTTCAAAGCCTTGACGACAGCCAACAGCTCCCGGTCCCCCACGTCATAGTTTCGCTCTGCTGGGCTGAGCTTCCTCGAGAAGAAGGCACAGGGGCGGAGCTACGGTGACATACCCGAGCGCTGAGAGAGCACGGCTCCTATCCCAGCCTCGGCAGCGTCCACCTCCACTATGAACGCCAAAGAGGGATCCGGATGCGCCAGCACGGAAGCCGAGGTAAACAGAGCCGTCAGGTGACCAAAAGCCCTGTCCGCCTCAGCCGACCACTGCAAACATACCGGTCCCCCCTTCAGCAGAGAGGTAATGGGAGCCACTACCTGACCAAAACCCCGGATTAACCTCCGGTAGTAATTGGCAAACCCTAAAAACCGCTGCACCTCCTTTACCGTGGTGGGAGTCGGCCAATTACGCACGGCTGAGATGCGGCCACTCTCCATCTCCACCCCTGAGGTGGAAATGCGGTACCCTAGGAAGGAGACGGACTGTTGGAAGAACAGACATTTCTCAGCCTTGGCGTACAGGTCATGCTCCAACAGGCGACCAAGCACCCTGCACACCAGGGACACATGCTCGGCGCTTGTAGCGGAGTATATCAGAATGTCATCAATATACACCACTACACCCTGCCTGTGCAGGTCCCTGAAAATCTCATCTACAAAGGAAGACTGATGGAGCATTCATCAACCCGTACGGCATGACGAGGTACTCATAATGCCCTGAGGTCGTACTGAATGCCGTCTTCCACTCGTCTCCCTCCCGGATACGCACCAGGTTGTAAGCACTCTTGAGATCAAGTTTGGTGAAGAAGCGCGCCCTGTGCATTGACTCAATCGCCATGGCGATAAGAGGTAGCGGGTAACTGTACCTCACAGTTATCTGATTTAAGCCTCGATAGTCAATACACGGGCGCAGACCTCCCTCCTTCACAAAAAAGAAACTCGACGAGGCGGTGGAAGTGGAGGACCGAATGTACCCCTGGCGCAGGGATTCGGAGACATATGTTTCCATAGCCACCGTCTCCGCCTATGACAGAGGATACACATGACTCCTGGGAAGTGCAGCGTCTACCAGGAGATTTATCGCACAATACCCACGTCGATGGGGTGGTAATTGAGTTGCCTTCTTTTTGGAGAAGGTGAGAGCCAAATCGGCATATTCGGGGGGAATGCGCACGGTGGAGACCTGATCTGGACTTTCCACCGTAGTAGCACCAACGGAAACCCCTAAGCACCTCCCTGAGCACTCTCGCGACCACCCTGTGAGAGCCCTCCGTTGCCATGAAACAGTGGGGTCATGACAAGCTAACCAGGGTAGGCCTAGCACCACGGGAAACGCAGGAGAGTCAATGAGAAAGAGACTGATTCTCTCCATGTGACCCCCCTGCGTCACCATGCCCAGAGGAGTGGTGGCCTCCCTAATCAACCCTGACCCTAATGGTCGACTATCCTAAGGCGTGAACTGGGAAGGGCATATCCAGAGGAACGATGGGGATCCCTAAACAATGGGCAAATGATCTGTCAATAAAATTCCCAGCCGCGCCTGAATCGACGAGCGCCTTATGCTGGGAATGCGGGGAAAACTCAGGAAAAGTAACGAACAAAAAACGTGTGCAACAGAGGGCTTTGGGTGCGAATGTTGCCTTCTCACCTGGGGTGACACCAGAGTGCCCTGCCTGCTGCCTCGACCCCCAGAGGAACCAACCCGGCAACGACCGGCAGTGTGACCTCTGCGGCCATTGATGGTGCACGAGACGGAACCTCCTCTGGTCTCCCTGAGCGCAGCACCTCCCAGTGGTGGTGCTGGGGGATGGAAACAACAAACCTCGATCTGGACGTCTGCGGAACATGAAAGTTCAAAATGTTCCAGAAGGAATTTCCGCCCCAAAAAACATTGATAATACATTAAAATACATTTTACAAATGCCTCTCCGGTGAAGTCATGACTTGCGACATATGCCAAGTTTCCTGAACCAAATCACATATTTCTACAGGTCACAGTGATGGTTCTCTCTCTGTGTCATGAAGAAGCCAGTATGTTGGACTTATTAGAACCCAGGTCCTCCATGACACACGACTCAGTTAGAGCGAAAGGTAAATTAGAGCTAGTGGACACACTGTGTTCACGAATAGATTACATTAAAGAGTAACCTTGCCTGAGACATGATGACTTGTGCAAGTTTCGAAAGTCTTCATGTGTCAGGCAAGGTTGCTCTGTAAGGTACAGGGCCTGGTCTAATCTCTATCTGAGCTTTTACATTTTAGTCACTTAGCAGATGCTCTTGTCCAGAGAGACTTACAGTTAATTAATTTGTAAGTCGCTCTGGATAAGAGCGTCTGCTAAATGACTTAAATGTAAATGTAAATGTAATTAATTTTAAGATAGCTAGGTGGGCCAACCACATCTGTCATAGCTACTTTAATGAGGAAAAATGTACTTACTATCAGCAAAGTCAGAGCAGGTATGGCGGGGGAAGGTCAGTGCTAGGAGGGGAGTCAGTACTAGTCGGGGGAAAAAGTCAGTACTAGTCGGGGGGAAAAGTCAGTACTAGTAGGGGGGAAAAGTCAGTACTAGTAGGGGGGAAAAGTCAGTACTAGTAGGGGGAAAAGTCAGTACTAGTAGGGGGGAAAAGTCAGTACTAGTAGGGGGGAAAGTCAGTACTAGTAAGGGGGAAAAGTCAGTACTAGTAGGGGGGAAAGTCAGTGCTAGTAGGGGGAAAAGTCAGTGCTAGTAGGGGGGAAAAGTCAGTACTAGTAGGGGGAAAAGTCAGTACTAGTAGGGGGGAAAAGTCAGTACTAGTGGTTAGAGCGTTGGGTAACCGTAAGGTTGCAAGTTCGAATCTCCGAGCTGAGAAGGTACAAATCTGTCGTTCTGCCCCTGAACAAGGCAGTTAACCCACTACTCCTAGGCTGTCATTGAAAATAAGAATTTGTTCTTAACTGAATTACCTAGTTAAAATAAAGGTAAAATAACAAAAACTAGCAGGGGGGAAAAGTCAGTGCTAGTAGGGGGGAAAAGTCAGTACTAGTAGGGGGGAAAAGTCAGTGCTAGTAGGGGGAAAAGTCAGTACTAGTAGGGGGAAAAGTCAGTACTAGTAGGGGGAAAAAGTCAGTGCTAGTAGGGGGAAAAGTCAGTGCTAGTAGGGGGGAAAAGTCAGTACTAGTAGGGGGAAAAGTCAGTACTAGTAGGGGGGAAAAGTCAGTACTAGTAGGGGGAAAAAGTCAGTACTACTAGGGGGAAAAGTCAGTACTAGTAGGGGGGAAAAGTCAGTGCTAGTAGGGGGAAAAGTCAGTACTAGTAGGGGGAAAAAGTCAGTGCTAGTAGGGGGAAAAGTCAGTACTAGTAGGGGGAAAAGTCAGTACTAGTAGGGGGAAAAGTCAGTGCTAGTAGGGGGAAAAGTCAGTACTAGTAGGGGGTTAAAGTCAGTACTAGTAGGGGGAAAAGTCAGTGCTAGTAGGGGGGAAAGTCAGTACTAGTAGGGGGTTAAAGTCAGTACTAGTAGGGGGGAAAAGTCAGTACTAGTAGGGGGGAAAAGTCAGTACTAGTAGGGGAAAAGTCAGTACTAGTAGGGGAAAAGTCAGTACTAGTAGGGGGGAAAAGTCAGTACTAGTAGGGGGGAAAGGCAGTACTAGTAGGGGGAAAAGGCAGTACTAGTAGGGGGTTAAAGTCAGTACTAGTAGGGGGAAAAGTCAGTGCTAGTAGGGGGGAAAGTCAGTACTAGTAGGGGGTTAAAGTCAGTACTAGTAGGGGGGAAAGGCAGTACTAGTAGGGGGAAAAGTCAGTTCTAGTAGGGGGGAAAGTGGGGGGGAAAAGTCAGTACTAGTGGGGGGAAAAGTCAGTACTAGTAAGGGGAAAAAGTCAGTACTAGTAGGGGGGAAAGTGGGGGGAAAAGTCAGTTCTAGTAGGGGGGAAAGTCAGTTCTAGTGGGGGGAAAAGTCAGTACTAGTAGGGGGAGAAGTCAGTACTAGTAGGGGGGAAAGTCAGTACTAGTAGGGGGGAAAGTCAGTACTAGTAGGGGGGAAAGTCAGTGCTAGTAGGGGGAAAGTCAGTACTAGTGGGGGGGAAAGTCAGTACTAGTAGGGGGGAAAGTCAGTACCAGTAGGGGGGAAAAGTCAGTACTAGTAGGGGGGAAAGTCAGTACTAGTAGGGGGGAAAAGTCAGTACTAGTAGGGGGGAAAGTGGGGGGAAAAGTCAGTTCTAGTAGGGGGGAAAGTGGGGGGAAAAGTCAGTTCTATTTGGTGGGAAAAGTGGGGGGAAAAGTCAGTACTAGTAGGGGGGAAAGTGGGGGGAAAAGTCAGTACTAGTAGGGGGAAAAGTCAGTACTAGTAGGGGGGAAAGTCAGTACCAGTAGGGGGGAAAGTGGGGGGAAAAGTCAGTACTAGTAGGGAGGAAAGTGGGGGGAAAAGTCAGTACTAGTAGGGGGGAAAGTGGGGGGAAAAGTCAGTACTAGTAGGGGGAAAAGTGGGGGGAAAAGTCAGTACTAGTAGGGGGGAAAGTGGGGGGAAAAGTCAGTACTAGTAGGGGGAAAAGTCAGTACTAGTAGGAGGGAAAGTCAGTACCAGTAGGGGGGAAAGTGGGGGGAAAAGTCAGTACTAGTAGGGAGGAAAGTGGGGGGAAAAGTCAGTACTAGTAGGGGGGAAAGTGGGGGGAAACGTCAGTACTAGCAATGGGAAAACTCAGTACATGTAAGGGGAAAGTCAGTACTAGTAGGGGGGAAAAGTCAGTACTAGTAGGGGGGAAAGTCAGTACCAGTAGGGGGGAAAGTCAGTACTAGTAGGGGGGAAAGTCAGTACTAGTAGGGGGGAAAGTCAGTACTAGTAGGGGGAAAAGTCAGTACTAGTAGGGGGGAAAAGTCAGTACTAGTAGGGGGGAAAAGTCAGTGCTAGTAGGGGGAAAAGTCAGTACTAGTAGGGGGAAAAGTCAGTACTAGTAGGGGGGAAAAGTCAGTACTAGTAGGGGGGAAAGTCAGTACTAGTAGGGGGGAAAAGTCAGTACTAGTAGGGGGGAAAGTCAGTACTAGTAGGGAGGAAAGTGGGGGGAAAGTCAGTACTAGTAGGGGGGAAAAGTCAGTGCTAGTAGGGGGGAAAGTCAGTACTAGTAGGGGGGGGAAAAGTCAGTGCTAGTAGGGGGAAAAGTCAGTACTAGTGGGGGGAAAAGTCAGTACTAGTAGGGGGGAAAGTCAGTACTAGTAGGGGGGAAAGTCAGTAGTAGTAGGTGGAAAAGTCAGTACTAGTAGGGGGGAAAAGTCAGTACTAGTAGGTGGAAAAGTCAGTACTAGTAGGGGGGAAAGTCAGTACTAGTAGGGGGGAAAGTCAGTGCTAGTAGGGGGGAAAGTCAGTACTAGTAGGGGGGAAAGTGGGGGGAAAGTCAGTACTAGTAGGGGGGAAAAGTCAGTGCTAGTTGGGGGGAAAGTCAGTACTAGTAGGGGGAAAAGTCAGTGCTAGTAGGGTGGAAAGTCAGTGCTAGTAGGGGGGAAAGTCAGTGCTAGTAGGGGGGAAAGTCAGTACTAGTAGGGGGAAAAGTCAGTACTAGTAGGGGGGAAAGTCAGTGCTAGTAGGGGGGAAAGTCAGTACTAGTAGGGGGGAAAGTCAGTACTAGTAGGGGGGAAAGTCAGTACTAGTAGGGGGGAAAGTCAGTACTAGTAGGGGGGAAAGTCAGTACTAGTAGGGGGGAAAGTCAGTACTAGTAGGGGGGAAAGGCAGTACTAGTAGGGGGGAAAGGCAGTACTAGTAGGGGGAAAAGTCAGTACTAGTAGGGGGGAAAGGCAGTACTAGTAGGGGGGAAAGGCAGTACTAGTAGGGGGAAAAGTCAGTACTAGTAGGGGGAAAGTCAGTACTAGTAGGGGGAAATGTCAGTACTAGTAGGGGGGGAAGTCAGTACTAGTAGGGGGGAAAAGTCAGTACCAGTAGGGGGGAAAGTCAGTACTAGTAGGGGGGGAAAGTCAGTACTAGTAGGGGGAAAAGTCAGTACTAGTAGGGGGGAAAGTCAGTACTAGTAGGGGGAAAAGTCAGTACTAGTAGGGGGGAAAAGTCAGTACTAGTAGGGGGGAAAAGTCAGTACTAGTAGGGGGGAAAGTCAGTACTAGTAGGGGGAAAAGTCAGTACTAGTAGGGGGAAAAGTCAGTACTAGTAGGGGAAAAGTCAGTACTAGTAGGGGGAAAAGTCAGTACATGTAAGGAGGGAAAAGTCAGTACTGGTAAGGAAGGATTAGTCCGTACAAGTAAGGGGGGAAAAGTCCGTACTGGTAAGGGGCCCTATAGGGTGTGACCAGACATGCCATACGCTCCTCAGATGACAGCTGGTTGGGTCCAGGCCCTATTGGGTGTGTCCAAGCATGCCATACTTCCCTCAGATGACAGCCGGTTAGGTCCACAGCCTATCGGGTGTCACCCATTAAGAAAGAGATCATGAGAAAATGTTAAAGGATGATGTTATCCCACTCCTCATGAGCAGCCCCTGAGGTGTTGGTTGGCAAACCTTATGGCGCCTATCAGTTTTATGCTGATTTAAGAAGCTTGAACGCCAAGACACCTCTCGATGCTTACCCAATGCATGACATCCTATAGTCTTTGCATGGTGCTACTTGGGTTAACACTCTGGATCTGCAGTCTGGCTACTGGCAAATTGAGTAGGATGAAAAGAACAAAGAGAATAGCGCGATACAGTCCTTTTGGCCTTAACCATGCTGGAGCGACCATTCAGAGAATGATGGAGAGAGTTCTTGGGGAACTGCGAGGTGTCAACTGTTTTGTCTACATAGGTGACATCATAGTCTACTCCCCCAACAAGCAGCAGCATGTGGCTGACCTCAATGCTGTTTTCAGCAAACTCCATTATGTCAACTTGACATTGAGCATGAAGAAATGCCATTTCCTGAAGACCCAGCTGAAGTTCCTTGGACATATTGCCAAAGGGAAAGTGGTGTAAATAAATCCAGACAAGGCATCGGCGGTGACCAACTATTCTACTCCCTATGATTTACCAACTCAATCACATGTATTTATTAAGCCCTTTTTAACATCAGTAGTTGTCACAAAGTGCTATACAGAAACCCAGCCTAAAACCCCAAAGAGCAAGCAATGCAGAAACATGGTGGTTAGGATAAACTCCCTAGAAAAGCAAGAACCTAGGAAGAAACCTAGAGAGGAACAAGCCTTAAGGCCAGATCATCCTTCAAGATGTTCAAACGTTTATAGATGACCAGCAGGGGAAAATAATAACCACAGTGGTTATAGAGGGTGCAACAGGTCAGCACCTCAAGAGTAAATGTCAGTTCATAGCCGAGCATTCAGACGTCGAGACAACCGGTGCGTCGGTAGGGGGAGTGAGAGACTCTCATAAGGATCAGCAGACATTCCATAAAAATTTAGCTCAAAGTGCCTCCAGCTGTTTGCTGAGAAATTGTAGGCCTGTGCATTGTTACAAAGAATGACTTGATCTCTCTCCTTCTTCCTCCCCCCCAAATGCAGATTGGTTCTCTGCACCATGGTCTAGGCTGTGTTCTGTCCCTGCCACACCGCAGGCTGGTGTGTTACTGCAGGTTGTTTGAGGTTCCAGACCCCAACAAGCCTCAGAAGCTGGGTCTGCACCAGAGAGAGATCTTCCTCTTCAATGACCTGGTGGTGGTACGTACTGTAGAACTGATCTCTGTTTGGCTCTAGTTATTTCTCTAGTTCATTCTCACCCAGGAGAAGCTCTTCAAACCTGGTCCTTTGGACACACAACGTGTTCACATTGTTGTTTCTGATGTACAGAGGTAACATTAGTCTGTTTATGAAGGGTGACCAAGACCGGACTGAGTCATGAATGTCCCTGTGTGTTTTTTAGGTGACAAAGATCTTCCAGAAGAAGAAAAACTGTGTGACGTACAGCTTCAGACAGTCCTTCTCCCTTTATGGGATGCAGGTGCTGCTGTTTGACAACCAGTGTAAGTATCTAATGCTGTGATGTTTCTGTGTGTCTCTGGGCGGTGTTCCCAAATACAGATTCAGCCTGCTTTCAATGGATATTCTATATTGAGCATGATTTTAAGTCCAGGACCAGGTTTAATCTGTGTCTGGGAAACTATTATTAAAACCTCTGGTGCTGCCCTATGAAGCTGAAACTATTATTAAACCCTCTGGTGCTGCCCTATGAAGCTGACACTATTATTACACCCTCTGGTGCTGCCCTATGAAGCTGACACTATTATTAAACCCTCTGGTGCTGCCCTATGAAGCTGACACTATTATTAAACCCTCTGGTGCTGCCCTATGAAGCTGACACTAGTATTAAACCCTCTGGTGCTGCCCTATGAAGCTGACACTATTATTAAACCCTCTGATGCTGCCCTATGAAGCTGACACTATTATTAAACCCTCTGGTGCTGCCCTATGAAGCTGACACTATTATTAAACCCTCTGGTGCTGCCCTATGAAGCTGACACTATTATTAAACCCTCTGGTGCTGCCCTATGAAGCTGACACTATTATTAAACCCTCTGGTGCTGCCCTATGAAGCTGAAACTATTATTAAACCCTCTGGTGCTGCAACTTACTTTCGGGTTAAATATAATTTTTCTTGTGTTGTCATCCCTCCTAGACTATCCCAACGGTGTGCGGTTAACATCGGCGGTTCCCCGAGCGGATATCAAGCTTTTAATCAACTTCAACGCTCCCAACCCTCAGGACAGGAAGAAGTTCACTGACGACCTGAGAGAATCCATCGCTGAGGTCCAGGAGATGGAGAAATACCGCATAGAGTGTGAGTAGTGGAAATACCTAGGTTTGAACCTCAAGACTGGGTTAGCCTGATGGGAAAAAAATAAGTAACATGGCGCCGACAGACATGACAGCTCTGCTTCTAGCTCCTAAGCAACTTT
Organism: Salmo trutta; assembly: GCF_901001165.1. Lineage (NCBI taxonomy): Eukaryota > Metazoa > Chordata > Actinopteri > Salmoniformes > Salmonidae > Salmo > Salmo trutta. The sequence continues at coordinate 622,812 of NC_042972.1, read as the reverse complement.
GCAGTATTTAGTATTTTGTGTATGTTATTGCTTACATTATTAGCCCAGAATGCTTTTTGTGTTATTACATACAGCCAGAAATAACTTTTGGATCTCAGAGCGATGGTAACTCACCAGCAGTATGACCAGGACTTTCCCGAATTGGATCCTTTGTTCGTACCCTCCAGGGCAATTTAATTTATCCCAGAGGCTGCTTCAAGTTGCCGCCGGCAGAGAAGAGGTATTCGGAGTGGACTTCTAGTCTGACTCAGGAGGTGGGCACACCATCCACCGCTTCCGATTATATTACTCGCTAATGTTCAGTCTCTGCACAATAAAGTTGATGAGCTCAGTCGAGGATCTCCTTCCAGAGAAACATCACAGACTGTAACATACTCTGTTTCACGGAATCATGGCTCTCTCGGGATATACTGTCCCCGTCCATATGGCCATCTGGGTTCTCAGTTCATCGCACAGACAGGAATAAACAACTCTCCATCCGGGAAGAAGAAAAGCGGGGATGTATGTTTCATGATTGACTACTCATGGTGTGATTGTGATAACATACAGAAACTCAAGTTATTTTGTTCACCTGACCTAGAATACCTCAATCAAATGCCGACTGTATTACCTCCCAAGATAAGTCTCTTCGGTTATAGTCACAGCTGTGTCTATTCCCCCTCAAGCCAATACCACAATGGCACTCAAGGAACTACATTGGACTTCATGCAAACTGGAAACCCCATATCTTGAGGCCGCATTTTTTGTAGCTGGGGATTTTAACAAAGCAAATTTGCGGAAAAAGCTATTGACGTTCTATCAACACATTGACTTTACTCGCTTAAGGAAAACCCTAGATCAATGCTACCTGCCCTCGCTTCGGCAAATCAGAGCACAACTCCATTTTGCTACTGCCTTCCTAAGACCCTCAGAAACGTTTAAAGATTGCACAATTGAGAGCATCCTGTGTGGCTGTATCACCACCTGGTACGACAACTGCCCGCAACCACAGGGCTCTCCAGAGGGTGGTACGGTCTGCCCAACACATCACCGGGGGCACACTGCCTGCCCTCCAGGACACCTACAGCACCCGATGTCACAGGAAGGCCAAAAAGATAATCAAGGACATCAACTACCTGAGCCACGGCTTGTTCACCCTGCTGTCATCCAGAAGGCGAGGTCAGTACAGGTGCTACAAAGCTTGGACAGAGAGACTGAAAAACAGCTTCTATCTCAAGGCCATCAGACTGTTAAACAGCCATCACTAGGTGGCTTACACCCAGTTACATAACCCTGCACCTTAGAGGCTACTGCCCTATATACAAGAGACATGGAATCACTGGTCACTTTAATAATGCAACACTAGTCACTTTAATAATGTTTACATACTGCTTTACTCATCTCATATGTATATACTGTATTCTATTCTACTGTTTTTAGTCAATGCCACTCCGACATTGCTCATCCTAATATTTATATATTTTTTAATTCCATTCTTTTACTTTTAGATTTGTGTATTGTTGTGAATTGTTAGATACTACTGCACTACTGTACTGTTGGAGCTAGAAACACAAGCAATTTACTACACCCGCAATAACATCTACTAAATACAGTGCCTTGCATCCCCCTTGGCGTTTTTCGTATTTTGTTGCATTACAACCTGTAATTTTAAATTGATTTTTATTTTGGATTTCATGTAATGGACATACACAAAATATTCCAAATTGGTGAAGTGAAATAAAAAAATATTGTATTGTTTCCAAAAATTCTGGAAATAAAAATATGTAAAAGTGGTGCGTGCATATGTATTCACCACCTTTGCTATGAAACTCCTAAATAAGTTCTGGTGCAACCAGGCCCCAGAGTCTGCAACACCACCAAGCAAGTGGCACCATGAAGACCAAGGAGCTCTCCAAACAGGTCAGGGACAAAGTTGTGGAGAAGTACAGATCAGGGTTGGGTTATAAAAAAATATCCAAAACTTTGAACATCCCACGGAGCACCATTTAAATCCATTATTAAAAAATGGAAAGAATATGGCACCACACCAAACCTGCCAAGAGAGGGCCACCCACCAAAACTCATGGACCAGGCAAGGAGGGCATTAATCAGAGGCAACAAAGAGATCCAACCAGAGGTCTCTTCACAGTCCAGACACCCATCTGTACAACACAACACATCCAACCAGAGGTCTCTTCACAGTTCAGGCCCCCATCGGTACAACACATCCAACCAGAGGTCTCTTCACAGTTCAGACACCCATCGGTACAACACATCCAACCAGAGGTATCTTCACAGTCCGGACACCCATCAGTACAACACATCCAACCAGAGGTCTCTTCACAGTTCAGACACCCATCGGTACAACACATCCAACCAGAGGTCTCTTCACAGTTCAGACACCCATCGGTACAACACATCCCACCAGACGTCTCTTCACAGTTCAGACACCCATCGGTACAACACATCCAACCAGAGGTCTCTTCACAGTTCAGACACCCATCGGTACAACACATCCAACCAGAGGTCTCTTCACAGTCCCCAGGTCCAGAACAGAGGCTGGGAAACACACAGTATTACATAGAGCCATGACTACATGGAAATCTCTGCCACCCCAGGTAACTCAAGGTGAAAATAAAACCAGATTCAAAAACCAGATTAAAGAACACCTTACTGCACAAAAGGGGACTGTGAAGAGACAGACATTTTATGTATGTTGTATTGTAATTTGCACTGTACTATGTATTAGACCTAGATATTGTGTGTATGTACTGATATGTAGGCTTTGTGATGTTTTAAATGTATGTATTTCAGTCCTTGACTAATAATGTTCTGCACTATGTAATACGTCAGTCATGTTTAATGTGGACCCACGGAAGAGTAGCTGATGCTTATGCAGTGGCTAATGGGGATCCTAATAAATATCAATCAGTTAATTTGATTACATAAGTTAACGTTACTTGATTCAGAAGTTCATTTGATTATATCACTGTAATGGAGCTGGAGAAGCAGAAGGGCGTGGTCCGTCCCAGCCTATCACAGAGCTCGGGGCTGACTGACAGGTCCCAGAGCTGTAATCTAACCTGAATCTGTGTACCCCTCTAGCGGAGCTGGAGAAGCAGAAGGGCGTGGTCCGTCCCAGCCTATCACAGAGCTCGGGGCTGAAGAAGGACTCTGGGAATGGCCAATTGGGTCGCGGCAGCCTTGATGACAACTACGCCATGGGGGAGGGGCTAAAGAGGAGTGCCCTCAGCAGCTCGCTACGAGACCTCTCAGATGCAGGTGAGGGGTTAGAGGTCATCAGCCTGCCTAGTGTTTTATGTTTAAGGCTACATCCAAAATGGCACCCTATTCCCCTCATAGGACCAAAGGTAGTGCATTACTATATAGGGAAAAGGGTGCCATTTCAGATGTGTCCTATGTTACTAGTATGTGTAGTGTAGTGGCCCGTGACATTAGGTAGAGCTCTGTAGTCTCCTCTCTAGGCAGCAGCTGCTGGTATGAAACTCACTTCACTAGATCTGATGACTCAGTTATGAAATGAAGAGCAGATTCCTTCCCTGGGCCAGTAGCGGCTGTACTGTAGGTGAATGGTCAGGTGAAGCACAGTCTGAGTCTCAGTTTAACAAGGTGTCTCAGTGTGGACTAGAGACAGATGGACGTGTTGACTAATGTACAAAGCCTGTTAGCAGGGACATTACTTAATGTTCTATTGTTAATCCAGGTAATGCCTCTGCACACTACTCACATCACCTGTTCTCTCTGCACACTGCACACATCACCTGTTCTCTCTGTAGACTAGAGAGATCACCTGTTCTCTCTGCACACTAGAGACATCACCTGTTCTCTCTGCACACTGCACACATCACCTGTTCTCTCTGTAGACTAGAGAGATCACCTGTTCTCTCTGCACACTAGAGACATCACCTGTTCTCTCTGCACACTAGAGACATCACCTGTTCTCTCTGCACACTGCTCACATCACCTGTTCTCTCTGCACACTGCACACATCACCTGTTCTCTCTGCACACTGCTCACATCACCTGTTCTCTCTGCACACTGCTCACATCACCTGTTCTCTCTGCACACTACTCACATCACCTGTTCTCTCTGCACACTGCACACATCACCTGTTCTCTCTGCACACTACTCACATCACCTGTTCTCTCTGCACACTAGAGACATCACCTGTTCTCTCTGTAGACTAGAGACATCACCTGTTCTCTCTGCACACTACTCACATCACCTGTTCTCTCTGCACACTAGAGACATCACCTGTTCTCTCTGCACACTAGAGACATCACCTGTTCTCTCTGCACACTGCACACATCACCTGTTCTCTCTGCACACTGCTCACATCACCTGTTCTCTCTGCACACTACACACATCACCTGTTCTCTCTGCACACTAGAGACATCACCTGTTCTCTCTGCACACTGCACACATCACCTGTTCTCTCTGCACACTGCACACATCACCTGTTCTCTCTGCACACTAGAGACATCCCCTGTTCTCTCTGCACATTACTCACATCACCTGTTCTCTCTGCACACTACTCACATCACCTGTTCTCTCTGCACACTAGAGACATCACCTGTTCTCTCTGCACACTGCACACATCACCTGTTCTCTCTGCACACTAGAGACATCACCTGTTCTCTCTGCACACTAGAGACATCACCTGTTCTCTCTGCACACTAGAGACATCACCTGTTCTCTCTGCACACTAGAGACATCACCTGTTCTCTCTGCACACTAGAGACATCACCTGTTCTCTCTGCACACTACTCACATCACCTGTTCTCTCTACTCACATCACCTGTTCTCTCTGCACACTGCTCACATCACCTGTTCTCTCTACTCACATCACCTGTTCTCTCTGCACACTAGAGACATCACCTGTTCTCTCTGCACACTAGAGACATCACCTGTTCTCTCTGCACACTACTCACATCACCTGTTCTCTCTGAACACTGCTCACATCACCTGTTCTCTCTGCACACTAGAGACATCACCTGTTCTCTCTGCACACTAGAAACATCACCTGTTCTCTCTGCACACTACTCACATCACCTGTTCTCTCTGCACACTAGAGACATCACCTGTTCTCTCTGCACACTAGAGACATCACCTGTTCTCTCTGCACACTGCACACATCACCTGTTCTCTCTGCACACTGCTCACATCACCTGTTCTCTCTGCACACTACACACATCACCTGTTCTCTCTGCACACTAGAGACATCACCTGTTCTCTCTGCACACTGCACACATCACCTGTTCTCTCTGCACACTGCACACATCACCTGTTCTCTCTGCACACTAGAGACATCCCCTGTTCTCTCTGCACATTACTCACATCACCTGTTCTCTCTGCACACTACTCACATCACCTGTTCTCTCTGCACACTAGAGACATCACCTGTTCTCTCTGCACACTGCACACATCACCTGTTCTCTCTGCACACTAGAGACATCACCTGTTCTCTCTGCACACTAGAGACATCACCTGTTCTCTCTGCACACTAGAGACATCACCTGTTCTCTCTGCACACTAGAGACATCACCTGTTCTCTCTGCACACTACTCACATCACCTGTTCTCTCTACTCACATCACCTGTTCTCTCTGCACACTGCTCACATCACCTGTTCTCTCTACTCACATCACCTGTTCTCTCTGCACACTAGAGACATCACCTGTTCTCTCTGCACACTAGAGACATCACCTGTTCTCTCTGCACACTACTCACATCACCTGTTCTCTCTGAACACTGCTCACATCACCTGTTCTCTCTGCACACTAGAGACATCACCTGTTCTCTCTGCACACTAGAAACATCACCTGTTCTCTCTGCACACTAGAGACATCACCTGTTGTCTCTGCACACTACTCACATCACCTGTTCTCTCTGCACACTACTCACATCACCTGTTCTCTCTGCACACTACTCACATCCCCTGTTCTCTCTGCACACTAGAGACATCACCTGTTCTCTCTGCACACTGCACACATCACTTGTTCTCTCTGCACACTACTCACATCACCTGTTCTCTCTGCACACTAGAGACATCACCTGTTCTCTCTACTCACATCACCTGTTCTGTCTACTAACATCACCTGTTCTCTCTGCACACATCACCTGCTCTCTCTACTCACATCACCTGTTCTGTCTGCACACTAGACACATCACTGGTTCTCTCTGCACACTAGAGACATCACCTGAAACGGTTAGCTGAGCTACTGCCCTCTGTCTACATCACACTTCAGTTCCTCAGCCCTTCTGACATGTTAAATCTCCTAACATTTACTTCTCTGGTTTTGGGGCTTTGAACACCCTTAGCCAGACAAGTTGATGTTTTGGGAATCAAAGTCCAACCTACTGCTATAGTAGTCTGTCTCTGGTAATGGGTTGGCCAGACTTATCAGGAGCCACTGTGCTTTATTCTCCGTTCATCTCCAAATCTCCGTTGCTCCGTAGTATTTAGTATAGTGCTGTGGTAGCGTACTAGAGATGTACCAGTGTTTTACTGTAGACTGATCTCTCCCTTCCGTGCTAACTTCCCTTCTATCTCTCCTGTGACCCCCACTCCTCCATGAGACTGGTTATAGCTTCCCTGTGGCTCAGTTGGTAGAGCATGGTGTTTGCAACGCCAGCATGGTGTTTGCAATGCCAGGGTTGTGGGTTCGATTCCCACGGGGGGCCAGTACAAAAAAAAAAAAAAAAAAATGCATGAAATGAAATGTATGCATTCTCTACTGTAAGTCGCTCTGGATAAGAGCGTCTGCTAAATGACTAAAATGTAAATGTAGCTGTCGCTGACAAGACACCCCCTAGTGGTCACTAGGCAGACATACGTTCCCCAGCGAGAAAAAACAAAATGTCGCTCAAACAGAAGAGAGAACTAACAGAGTCATTGACCAACAAACAACAGGTGGGGTTTTAGGAGGGGTTCTGAAAGGCAGTCAAGGGGGTGTCCACTGAAAGATGACTAGCAACAACAACTGGGACCTTAAAGACACCCACCATGAGCGCCCAGTAAGAGGCAAACACAAGAAAAACCCACTCCAAACTTAGACAGGAAGCAAACCAAAATGGTGGTGCAAAACGAAAACAGCGAAGATCAGACAAAGCAATGCTTTTCTAGAAATAAAATAGGGAGCGCCAACTGAAGGAGTTAAACCCTCCACATCTATCAAGACAACTGAAGGTGTTGCCTCTCCACATCTATCAAGACAACTAAAGGTGTTGACTCTCCACATCTATCAAGACAATTGAAGCACTGGGTCAGCCACTCTTAAATAGCACCTGGGCCAGCACAGGTGAAACACACTATGACTAACGAGATGGCAACCAGCTCAGGTGTAATACATTGACTCGGCGACATCACTCGTTGCGCCCTATGTGCTAACGAGCTATATGTGCTAAAGTCCAAATTCAAAAACAGAAATACAAAAACCAAAACCTATAATACAGACCTACAGCTTTGCAGTAAGGATGATACTTTTGGTCATGTAGTGTATGTGGACACCTGCTAGTCAAACATCTCATTCCAAAATCATGAGCATTAATATGGAGTTGGTCCCCCATTTTGCTGCTAAACTCAGTAAAAAAAGAAACGTCCTCTCACTGTCAACTGCGTTTATTTTCAGCAAACTTAACATGTGTAAATATTTGTATGAACATGTGTAAATATTTGTATGAACATAACAAGATTTAACAACTGAGACATAAACTGAACAAGTTCCACAGACATGTGACTAACAGAAATTGAATAATGTGTCCCTGAACAAAGGGGGGGGGGTCAAAATCAAAAGTAACAGTCAGTATCTGATGTGGCCACCAGCTGCATTAAGTACTGCAGTGCATCTCCTCCTCATGGACTGCACCAGATTTGCCAGTTCTTGCTGTGAGATGATACCCCACGCAACGAACAGAGTTGAGATTGCCTGCAATGACAACAAGCTCAGTCCGATGATGCTGTGACACACCGCCCAAGACCATGACGGACCCTCCACCTCCAAATCGATCCCGCTCCAGAGTACAGGCCTCGGTGTAACACTCATTCCTTCGACGATAACGACTCGTCAGTGATGAGCACTTTTTGCCAGTCCTGTCTGGTCCAGTGACAGTGGTTTTGTGCCCATAGGCGACATTTGTTGCCGGTGATGTCTGGTGAGGACCTGCCTTACAACAGGCCTACAAGCCCTCAGTCCAGCCTCTCTCAGCCTATTGCGGACAGTCTGAGCACTGATGGAGGATTATGCGTTCCTGGTGTAACTCGGGCAGTTGTTGTTGCCGTCCTGTACCTGTCCCGCAGGTGTGATGTTCGGATGTACCGATCCTGTGCAGGTGTTGTTACACGTGGTCTGCCACTGCGAGGACGATCAGCTGTCCGTCCTGTCTCCCTGTAGCGCTGTCTTAGGCGTCTCACAGTACGGACATCTGCAGTCCTCATGCCTCCTTGCAGCATGCATAAGGCACGTTCATGCAGATGAGCAGGGACCCTGGGCATCTTTATTTTGGTGTTTTTCAGGGTTAGTAGAACGGCCTCTTTAGTGTCACAGTTATGAAAACTTAGGTCACTAATTGCCTACCGTCTATAAGCTGTTAGTGTCTTAACGACCGTTCCACAAGTGCATGTTCATTAATTGTTTATGGTTCATTGAACAAGCATGGGAAACAGTGTTTAAACCATTTACAATGAAGAGCTGTGAAGTTATTTTGATTTTTATGAATTATCTTTGAAAGACCAGATCCTGAAAAAAGGACATTTCTTTTTTTGCCGAGTTTATAACAGCCTCCACTCTTCTGGGAAGGCTTTCCACTAGATGTTGGAACATTGCTGTGGGGACTTGCTTCCATTCAGCCACAAGAGCATTAGTGAGGTCAGGCACTGATGTTTGGCGATTAGGCCTGGCTCGCAGTCAGCGTGGTTGAGGTCAAGGCTCTGTGCAAGCCAGTCAAGTTCTTCCACACCAATCTTGACAAACCACTTCTGAATGGACCTCGCTTTTTGCACGGTGTCATTGTCACGCTGAAACATGAAAGGGCCTTCCCCAAACTGTTGCCATAAAGTTGGAAGCACAGGATCGTCTAGAATGTCATTGTATGCTGAAGAGTTAAGATTTCCCTTCACTGGAACTAAGGGGTCCGAACCATGAAAAACAGCCCCGGACCAATTTTCCTCCTCCACCAAACTTTACAGTTGACACTATGCATTGGGGCAGGTAGCGTTCACCCGGCATCTGCCAAACCCAGATTCGTCTGTTGGACTGCCAGGTGGTGAGGCGTGATTCATCACTCCAGAGTCCAATGGCGGCGAGCTTTACACCACTCCAGCCAGTGCTTGGTATTGCGTATGGTGATCTGAGGCTTGTGTGTGTGTGTGGCTGCGGCCATGGAAACCCATTTAATGAAGCTCCCAACAAACAGTTATTGTGCTGACGTTGCTTCCAGAGCAATTTGGAACTCGGTAGTGAGTGTTGCAACTGAGGACAGACAATTTTTAAACGCTTCAGCACTCGGCTGTCCCGTTCTGTGTGCTTGTGTGGCCTACCACTTCACGGTTGTGCCGTTGTTGCTCCTAGATGTTTCTACTTCAAAATAACAACTTGCAGCTCTACCAGGGCAGCTCTAGCAGGGCAGCTCTAGCAGGGCAGCTCTAGCAGGGCAGCTCTAGCAGGGCAGCTCTACCTGGGCAGCTCTACCAGGGCAGCTCTACCTGGGCAGCTCCAGCAGGGCAGCTCTACCTGGGCAGCTCTACCAGGGCAGCTCCAGCAGGGCAGCTCTACCTGGGCAGCTCTACCAGGGCAGCTCTACCAGGGCAGCTCTACCTGGGCAGCTCTACCAGGGCAGCTCTACCAGGGCAGCTCTACCAGGGCAGCTCTACCTGGGCAGCTCTACCTGGGCAGCTCCAGCAGGGCAGAAATGTGATGAACTGACTTGTTCGAACGGTGGCATCCTATGACGGTGCCACGTTGAAAGTCACTGAGCTCTTCAGAAAGGCCATTCTACTGCCAATGTTTGTCTATGGAAATTGTATGGCTGTGTACATGGCTTTATACATTTGTCAGCAAAGGGTGTGGCTGAAATAGTAAATTCCACTAATTTTAAGGTGTGTCCACATACTTTTGTATATGTAGTGTAGATTCACCTGTACAGATCCCTAGCAGCCAGTTCCTGCTGTAAGTCAGATAGTTCCTGTATGCCAGGTATGTTGGTTGGTTGTCTAACCTCTGCTATTGCCTGTCCTGTCCTGCTCAGGTAAGCGTGAGCGCCGCAGCAGTGCAGGATCACTAGACAGAAATACTGAAGTAAGTAGGAAGATACTAATCGCACTCTATTGCATGTCACTGGCGTCTGGCTTCTCGCTATATTTATGTATCGCTCTGTGATGATGCTGTGCACTTTGAACACACAACACCCTGTTCCCTGTTCCTGCACCCTGTTCCCTGTTCCTGCACCCTGTTCCCTGTTCCTGTACCCTGTTTTCTGTTCCTGCACACAGATATCTGTTCCTGTACCCTGTTCCTATTTTCTGTTCCTGTTCTTTGTTACTGCACCCTGTTCCCTGTTCCCTGTTCCTGTACCCTGTTTTCTGTTCCTGCACCCTATTTTCTGTTCCTGTTCTTTGTTACTGCACCCTGTTCCCTGTTCCTGTTCCTGCACCCTGTTTTCTATTCCTGTTTTCTGTTCCTGCACCCTTTTCTCTGATCTTATTCTCTGTCCCTGTTCTATGTTCCTGTATCTTTTGTTTCTTACTTGTTCTGGTCTGTGGCTGGGGTCAACCTCTTCTTCACCCTGGTTGTCTTCAGGAGTGGAGGAGGGGATCGGGATACCACCTGCTGCATGCTTGGCCTGCCTGTTAGTCTGTCTGTTAGTCTCTTTTATGTCCATTTTGCCAGCATGATGGACTAATACAGCTAATTACTATACCGCACAGTTACTCTGATCATTGATCTCTTGTTAGTCTGTTTCTGGTTGTTTAGTTTATTTTGTTGTCGTTTTCTTTCTTCTGTTTGTTCAACTGAGACATTTGGGACACTGTGCACCAAGAAAACCTGTTCCTCTCCAACCCTCTCTACTCTCCTCTACCTGAGCCTAACTCATCCTCTACTGAGCTACAGAGCAGCAACTCTACATTCTATAGGTCAGGACAGAGCAACAATGATGGATCCTATTGGTCAGGACAGAGCAGCAACTCTACATTCTATAGGTCAGGACAGAGCAGCAATGATAGATCCTATTGGTCAGGAACAAGATGAGATTTCATGAGATGTCATTCATCTATTTTCAGCAATATGGCGATATTGTTGATCAATCCCAGATGTTTCATTTAAAGTAAAGTTCCAGCTAGCACATCATGAAATGCGTGCCTTAGATATCGACAGTTAAAACTGAGAGGTGTGTAGCTGAATCTTATGTCCATTATACAAAATAATAATAAAGGCACCAGAGGGGAGGGCTGTCATTTTACTGGCTCCTAATCAACTGTGCTATTTTGTTCGCATTGTTTGTAACTCATTTTGTACATAATGTTGCTTCTACCGTATCTTATGACCGAAAATAGCTTCTGGACATCAGAACAGCGATTACTCACCTAGAACTGGACGAAGATTTTTTCTTTAATGAGTCCGACGTGAAGGATATACTGCCTTGTCAAGACAAGAACCAAATTCCCATCATCAGCATGAAGAAAAGATGGAAGAAAAGGGGGAAGATGGTGTCTTGTAAGAATTTGCTGACGAGTAGGTAAACCACCACTTCCCTCTGTATTATTGGCCAACGTGCAGTCATTGGAAAACAAACTGGACAATCTGCGATTAAGACTATCCTACCAACGGGACATTAAAAACTGCAATTACTTATGTTTCATCGAGACTGAACGACAACACGGATAATATAGAGCTGGCAGGCTTCTCCGTGTTTCGGCAGGACAGAGCAGCTACGTCTGGTAAGACGAGGGGCGAGGGTGTGTGTGTCTGTGTCAATAGTTGCTTGTGCGCGATGTCTAATATTTAATAAGTCTTGAGTTATTGCTCACCTGAGGTAGAATACCTCATGATAAGCTGTAGACCACACTATCTACCAAGAGAGTTCTCATCTATATTATTCGTAGCCGTCTATTTACCACCACAAACCGATGATGGCAATAAGACCACACTCAACGAGCTGTATAAGGCCATAAGCAAACCAGAAAATGCTCATCCAGAAGAGGAGCTCCTAATGGCCGGGGACTTTAATTCAGGCAAACTTAAATACGTTTTACTTCATTTCTACCAGCATGTCACATGTGCAATCAGAGGAAAAAACTCTACACCACCTTTACAAAACACACAGAGATGAATACAAAGCTCTCCATCTCCCTCCATTTGTCAAATCTGACAATGATTCTATCCTCCTGATTCGTGTTTACAAGTAACAACTAAAGCAGGAAGTACCAGTGACTCGCTCAATACGGAAGTGGTCAGATGACGCGGATGCTACGCTACAGGACTGTTTTGCTAGCACAGACTGGAATATGTTCTGGGATTCATTCAATGGCATTCAGGAGTATACCACCTCAGTCACCGGCTTCATCAATAAGTGCATCGACGACGTCGTCCCCACAGTGACCGTACGTACATTTCCCAACCAGAAGCCAAGGATTACAGGCAACATCCGCACTGAGCTAAAGGCTAGAGCTGCGGCTTCAAGGAGCGGGACACTAATCCGGATGCTTATAAGAAATCCCTCTATTCCCTCAGACAAACCATCAAACAGTCAAAGCATCAATACAGGACTAAGATTGAATCCTACCACACCGGCTCTGACACTCGTCGGATGTGGCAGGGCGTGAAAACTATAACGGACTACAAAGGGAAACCCAGCCGCGAGCTGCCTTGTGACGCGCGCCTACCAGATGAGCTAAATGTCTTTTAAATCAAATGTATTTGTCACATACACATGGTTAGCAGATGTTAATGCAAGTGTATTGAAATGCTTGTGCTTCTAGTTCCGACCGTGCAGTAATATCTAACAAGTAAAATAACCTAACAATTCCACAACTACCTTATACACACAAGTGTAAAGGAATGAATACGAATATCTACATAAAAATATATAAATGAGTGATGAGATGAATAATGTAGGGTATGTAAACATTATAAAAAGTGGCATTGTTTAAAGTGACTAGTGATAATTTTATTACATCCAATTTTTAATGATTAAAGTGGCTAGAGAGTTGAGTCAGTATGTTGGCAGCAGCCTCTCAATGTTAGTGATGGCTGTTTAACAGTCTAATGGCCTTGAGATAGAAGCTGTTTAACAGTCTGATGGCCTTGAGATAGAAGCTGCTTTTCAGTCTCTCGGTCCCAGCTTTGATGCACCTGTACTGACCTCGCCTTCTGGATGATAGCGGGGTGAACAGGCAGTGGCTCGGGTGGTTATTGTCCTTGATGATCTTTTTGGTCTTCCTGTGGCATCGGGTGGTGTAGGTGTCCTGGAGGGCAGGTAGCTTGCCCCCGGTGATGTGTTGTGCAGACCTCACTACCCTCTGGAGAGCCTTATGGTTGTGGGCGGAGCAGTTGCCGTACCAGGCAGTGATACAGCCCGACAGGATGCTCTCGATTGTGCATCTGTAAAAGTTTGTGAGTGTTTTTGGTGACAAGCCAAATTTCTTCAGCCTCCTGAGGTTGAAGAGGCGCTGCGCCTTCTTCACCACGCTGTCTGTGTGGGTGGACCATTTCAGTTTGTCCGTGATGTGTACGCCGAGGAACATAAAACTCTCCACCCTCTCCACTATTGTCCCGTCAATGTAGATAGGGGCTGCTCCCTCTGCTGTTTCCTGAAGTCCACGATCATCTCTTTTGTTTTTGTTGACAATGAGTGTGAGGTTATTTTCCTGACACCACACTCCGAGGGCCCTCACCTCCTCCCTGTAGGCCGTTTCGTCGTTGTTGGTAATCAAGCCTACCACTGTAGTGTCGTCTGCAAACTTGATGATTGAGTTGGATGCGTGCATGGCCATGCAGTCGTGGGTGAACAGGGAGTACAGGAGAGGGCTGAGAACGCACCCTTGTGGGGACCCAGTGTTGAGGATCAGCGGGGTGGAGATGTTGTTACCTACCCTCACCACCTGGGGGCGGCCCGTCAGGAAGTCCAGGACCCAGTTGCACAGGGCGGGGTCGAGACCCAGGGTCTCGAGCTTAATGACGAGTTTGGAGGGTACTATGGTGTTAAATGCTGAGCTGTAATCGATGAACAGCATTCTTACATAGGTATTCCTCTTGTCCAGATGGGTTAGGGCAGTGTGCAGTGTGATGGCAATTGCGTCGTCTGTGGACCTATTGGGGCGGTAAGCAAATTGGAGTGGGTCTAGGGTGTCAGGTGATATGATCCTTAACTAGTCTCTCAAAGCACTTAATGATGATGGAAGTGAGTGCTACAGGGCGGTAGTCATTTAGCTCAGTTACCTTAGCTTTCTTGGGAACAGGAACAATGGTGGCCCTCTTGAAGCATGTGGGGACAGCAGACTGGGATAAGGACTGATTGAATATCTCTGTAAACACACTAGCCAGCTGGTCTGCGCATGCTCTGAGGACGCGGCCGAAGATGCCGTCTGGGCCTGCAGCCTTGCGAGGGTTAACACGTTTTGAGGCAAGCAAAACTGAAGAAAGCATGAAAGTACCAGCTGTTCTGGATGATTATGTGATCACGCTCTCGGTAGGATGTGAGCAAGATATTTAAACAGGTCGACATTCACAAAGCCGCGAGGCCAGACGGATTGCCAGGACGTGTACTCAGCATGCGCTGACCAACTGGCAAGTGTCTTCACTGACATTTTTAACCTCTCCCTGGTCGAGTCTGGAATATGTTTCAAGACCACCATAGTCCCTGTGCCCAAGGAAGTGAAGGTAACCTGCCTAAATGATTACCGCCCCGTAGCACTCACGTCTGTAGCCATGAAGTGCTTTGAAAGGCTGGTCATGGCTCACATCAACATCATTATCCCAGAAACCCTAGACCCACTCCAATTCACATACTTCCCCAACAGATCCACAGATGACGCAATCTCAATAGCACTCCACACTGCCCTTTCTCACCTGGACAAAAGGAACACCTATGTGAGAATGCTGTTAATTGACTACAGCTCAGGGTTCAACACCATAGTGCCCACAAAGCTCATCACTAAGCTAAGGACCCTGGGATTAAACACATCCCTCTGCAGCTGGATCCTGTATGTCCTGACGGGCCACCCCCAGGTGGTAAGGATAGGCAACAACACAACCGCCACGCTGATCCTCAACATTTTGGCCCCTCAGGGGTGCTTGCTTGTCCCCTCTTGTACTCCATGTTCATCCACGACTGCGTGGCCAAGCACATCTCAACACCATCGTTAAGTTTGCCGACAACACAACAGTGGTAGGCCTGATCACCGACAACGATGAGACTGCCTATAGGGAGGAGGTCAGAGACCTGGCAGTGTGGTGACAGGACAACAACCACTCTCTCAATTTGACCAAGCCAAAGAAGCTTATTGTGAAGTATAGGAAAAGAAGGGTCGAACAGGCCCCCAATAACATCGAAGGGACTGAAATGGAGCGAGTCAAGAGTTTCAAGTTCCTTGGTGTCCACATCACCAACCAGCTATCATGGTCCAAACACACCAAGACAGTTTGTGAAGAGGGCACGACAAAGCCTATTCCCCCTCAGGAGACTGAAAAGATTTCGCATTGGTCCCTAGATCCTCAAAAATGTTTACAGCTGCACCATCGAGAGCATCCTGACCGGTTGCATCACCGCCTGGTATGGCAACTGCTCGGCATCTGACCGTAAGGCGCTACAGAGGGTAGTGCGTACAGCCCAGTACATCACTGGGGCCAATCTTCCTGACATCCAGGACCTATATACTAGGCGATGTCAGAGGATGGCACAAAAATTGTCAAAGACTCCAGCCACCTAAGTCATAGACTGTTCTCTTGCTACCACATGGCAAGCGGTACCGGAGTGCAAGTCTTGGACAAAAAGGCTTCTCAACAGTTTTTACCCCCAAGCCATAAGTCTCCTGAACAGGTAACCAAATGGTTACCTGGACTATTTGCATTGTGTGCCCCCCCCCTCTTTTACGCTACTGCTACTCTCTGTTCATCATATATGCATAGTCACTTTAACCATATCTACATGTACATACTACCTCAATCAGCCTGACTAACCGGTGTCTGTATGTAGCCTTGCTACTGTTATTTTCAGCTGTCTTTTTTTACTGTTGTTTTATTTCTTTACTTACCTACACACACACACACACCTTTTTTTCGCACTATTGGTTAGAGCCTGTAAGTCAGCATTTCGCTGTTGTATTTGGCGCACGTGACAAATAAACTTTGTTTTGATTTTGTTGTGTGTTTTGTCCTATATTTAAATATGCACTACCGTTCAAAAGTTTGGGGTCACTTAGAAATGTCCTTGTTTTTGAAAGAAAAGCACATTTTTTTTGTCCATTAAAATAACATCAAATTGATCAGAAATACAGTGTAGACATTGTTAATGTTGTAAATGACTATTGTAGCTGGAAACGGCTGATTTTTTAATGGAATATCTACATAGGCGTACAGAGGCCCATTATCAGCAACCATCACTCCTGTGTTCCAATGGCAAGTTGTGTTAGCTAATCCAAGTTTATCATTTTAAAAGGCTAATTGATCATTAGAAAACCCTTTTGCAATTATGTTAGCACAGCTGAAAACTGTTGTACTTATTTAAAGCAGCAATAAAACTGGCCTTTAGACTAGTTGAGTATCTGGAGCATCAGTATTTGTGGGTTTGATTACAGGCTCAAAATGGACAGAAACAAATTACTTTCTGAAACTCGTCAGTCTATTCTTCTGAGAAATGAAGGCTATTCCATGTGAGAAAATGTGAGAAAATGTCAAGAAATTGAAGATCTCGTACAACGCTGTATACTACTCTCTTCACAGAACAGAGCAAACTGGCTCTAACCAGAATAGAAGGAGGAGTGGGAGGCCCCGGTGCACAACTGAGCAAGAGGACAAGTATATTAGAGTGTCTAGTTTGAGAAACACACCTTACAAGTCCTCAACTGGCAGCTTCAATAGTGATGGACAAACAAATCTAAGTTTGAGGTGTTCGGATCACAAAGAAGAACATTTGTGAGATGCAGAAAAAATGAAAAGATGCTGGAGGAGTGCTTGACGCCATCTGTCAGCATGGTGGAGGCAATGGGATGGTCTGGGGCTGCTTTGGTGGTGGTAAAGTGGGCGATTTGTACAGGGTAAAAGGGATCTTGAAGAAGGAAGGCTATCACTCCATTTTGCAACGTCATGCCATACCCTGTGGACGGCGCTTAATTGGAGACAATTTCCTCCTACAACAGGACAATGACCCAAAGCACAGCTCCAAACTATGCAATAACTATTTAGGGAAGAAGCAGTCAGCTGGTATTCTGTCTATAATGGAGTGGCCAGTACAGTCACCAGATCTCAACCCTATTGAGCTGTTGCGGGAGCAGCTTGACCGTATGGTACGTAAGAAGTGCCCATCAAGCCAATCCAACTTGTGGGAGATGCTTCAGGATACAAGATTACCTCAACAAATTGACAACTAGAATGCCAAAGGTCTGCAAAGCTGTAATTGCAAATGGAGGATTCTTTGAAAATAAAAAAAGTTTGAAGGAGTCAATTATTATTTCAATGAAAAATCATTATTTATAACCTTGTCAACGTCTTGACTATATTTCCTATTCATTTTGCAACTAATTTCATGTATGTTTTCATGGAAAACAAGAACATTTCTAAGTGACCACAAACTTTTGAACGGTAGTGTACATATATTTAATATACAGTACAATCAGAAAGTATTCAGAACCCTTGACTTTTTCCACTTTGTTACATTACAGCCTTATTCTAAAATGGATTAAATTAAACATTTGCCTCATCAATCTACACACAATACCCCATAATGACATCACAATATAATATGTATATAAAAAAAATTATATCCCAGCCCCCTTCCCAGCCCCTTCCCCGCAGGAGGCCTTTTGCCCTTTGGTAGGCCGTCATTGTAAATAAGAATTTGTTCTTAACTGACTTGCCTAGTTAAATAAAGATTTTAAAAAAAAATGGAACTCTCTGGAGCGTTTATTTGGGCTGCAATTTCTGAGGCTGGTAACTCTAATGAGCTTATCCTCTGCAGCAGAGGTAACTCTGGGTCTTCCTTGCCTGTGGCGGTCCTCATGAGGCTGGTAACTCTAATGAACTTATCCTCTGCAGCAGAGGTAACTCTGGGTCTTCCTTGCCTGTGGCGATCCTCATGAGGCGGGTAACTCTAATGAACTTATCCTCAGCAGCAGAGGTAACTCTGGGTCTTCTTTTCCTGTGGCGGTCCTCATGAGGCTGGTAACTCTAATGAACTTATCCTCTGCAGCAGAGGTAACTCTGGGTCTTCCTTGCCTGTGGCGGTCCTCATGAGGCTGGTAACTCTAATGAACTTATCCTCAGCAGCAGAGGTAACTCTGGGTCTTCCTTTCCTGTGGCGGTCCTCATGAGGCTGGTAACTCTAATGAACTTATCCTCTGCAGCAGAGGTAACTCTGGGTCTTCCTTGCCTGTGGCGGTCCTCATGAGGCTGGTAACTCTAATGAACTTATCCTCAGCAGCAGAGGTAACTCTGGGTCTTCCTTTCCTGTGGAGGTCCTCATGAGGCTGGTAACTCTAATGAGTGTATCCTCTGCAGCAGAGGGAACTCTGGGTCTTCCTTTCCTGTGGCGGTCCTCTTGAGAGCCAGTTTCATCATAGCACTTGATGTTTTTTGCGACTGCACTTGAAGAAACTTTCAAAGTTCTTGAAATGTTCCGTATTGGCTGACTTTCATGTCTTAAAGCAATGATGGACTGTCATTATCTCTTTGCTTATTTGAGCTGTTCTTGCCATAATATGGACTTGGTCTTTTACTAAATAGGGCTATCTTCTG
The DNA here is from genome assembly GCF_901001165.1 of Salmo trutta. Classification (NCBI taxonomy): domain Eukaryota; kingdom Metazoa; phylum Chordata; class Actinopteri; order Salmoniformes; family Salmonidae; genus Salmo; species Salmo trutta. The sequence goes on along the minus strand of NC_042972.1, from coordinate 603,866 downwards.
TATACCCCTCTACCTTGTAACAACACAACTGATTGGCTCAAACGCATTAAGACGCATCTGGTGTCCTCGCATTAAGATAAGAGATTCCACAAATTAACTTCTAACAAGCCACACCGGTTAATTGAAATGCATTCCAGGTGACTACCTCATGAAGCTGGTTGAGAGAATACCAAAAGTGTACAAAACTGTCATCAAGGCAAAGGGTGTCTATTTGAAGAATCTCAATATAAAATATATTTTGGGGGTTACTACTTGATTCCATATGTGTTATTTCATAGTTTTGAGTCTTCACTATTATTCTACAATGTAGAAAATAGTAAAAAAATAAATTAAAAAAAAACCTTGAATGAGTAGTTGTTCTAAAAGTTTTGACCGGTGGTGTATTTTTAGTAAATATTTTATTAACTCTATTTCTGCCTTGTTGGTTAACGGGTGTAAATAAGCATTTCACTGTGAGGTCTACTACACCTGTTGTATTCAGCATTTCACTGTGAGGTCTACTACACCTGTTGTATTCAGCATTTCACTGTAAGGTCTACTACACCTGTTTTATTCAGCATTTCACCGTAAGGTCTACTACAACTGGTGTGTTTGGCGTATTTGACAAATAATATTTGATTTGATTTGAATGTCAGGTGTGAACATAATATAATCCTTTATAATACTTCTGCCTGGTCCGGATGCAGCATGGCTATGAAGGTTCATTAGAAACAGCCTTGTTTAATATCACCTGTTCTGTTTCTGAAAACAGAGGTGTTCCACAATCCTAGTCCTAAAGAGCTACATGAGGTGCAAGCTTTCGTTCTAGCCCTGCACTGACACAACCTGATTCCGCTTACAAGGTCTTAATGACCAGCTGGCATTTGTGTTGGGGTAGAGCGAAACCCTGCACATTCCTGTATCTCTCCAGGACCAGGTTAGTTGATCAGTGGTTGACCAATTGTCTGGTCTGCCCTGAGAAATGGTTGCCAAGTCTGCAGTATGTCCTAACTGTCCTCTCTGGTCCACAGTGTAACCACTGTTTAGTAACTTAACAGTGTGACTGATTGCTCTGTCTGTGTCCTAACTGTCCTCTCTGGTCCACAGGGCTCCATCATTAGCAACCCCAGTCCCCACATGAGACGCAGAGCCACGTCTTCCCGAGACAGAGACGGTCCTTCCAGAGGACACTCCGTCCCCACCACCTCCTCTTCCCTCCTGGGCTCTTTGTTCGGGACCAAGAGGGCCAAGTCCCCCTCCTTGTCCCCCCAGCACCCCACCCTCAACTTCCGTACCGTGCATCCCTCCAACCTACACCAGACGGCCCAGAGCCAGGCAGATACACAGGCCCAGTTGCTTCAAGGAGCCCAGTACTGCCAGAACCCTCCACCCTACCATCACCACCACCACTACCACCCCCCTGCCCCTGGGTCTGCCCCCTCCTCCTCTCAGCCTCTTCCCCCTCCTCCTCACCACCACCCACTGCCTCCCACCCCCACTCCCTCCTCCACCAAGCCCAAACACAGCGGCATCAGCACCGTGGTTTGAGGACAGAAACGCACACACAGCTCCTAGAGACAGACTAGGGACGGATGGATGGCAGGACCTCTGGTTAGAGCTCCTGTCCCCTACTGGACCTACAAGAGACAATGGGGACAGATGTCTCTGACTGCTGACCAGGACCGGGACATGGTTGTTTGGATTGACATTATGGATATCTAGACTGAATTCTCACCTCAGCCAGAGAGCCTCCAAGGGAGACGGAGAAGAGGAGGTTCCATGGCCCAGCTCTGGTGTCCTCCAGTTGACTAGGTCTGTCAGAAGTACCTCCCAACTGTCCATGCAATTAATCGCCAACCTTAAGACCGTAGAAAGTACATGTTCTTCTAGACCAGGAATGGGCAACTCGAGACGCATGAGCAATTAAAAAAAATATATATTTTTGGGGGGAACAGTTGGTGTCTTAACTTATTGTTGAGAGTTAGACTAATAGAATACACAATGGCAAAATGTACAGAATTGGAGGAAATTAACTTTAGACTGATCCTTTAGTGCAACTGGTTTAACTAAAGACGCGTTCCTCTAGACTGATCCTTTAGTACAACTGGTTTAACTAAAGACGCGTTCCTCTAGACTGATCCTTTAGTACAACTGGTTTAACTAAAGACGCGTTCCTCTAGACTGATCCTTTAGTGCAACTGGTTTAACTAAAGACGCGTTCCTCTAGACTGATCCTTCAGTGCAACTGGTTTAACTAAAGACGCGTTCCTCTAGACTGATCCTTTAGTGCAACTGGTTTAACTAAAGACGCGTTCCTCTAGACTGATCCTTTAGTGCAACTGGTTTAACTAAAGACGCGTTCCTCTAGACTGATCCTTTAGTGCAACTGATTTAACTAAAGACGTGTTCCTCTAGACTGATCCTTTACTACAACTGGTTTAACGAAAGACGCGTTCCTCTAGACTGATCCTTTAGTACAACTGGTTTAACTAAAGACGCGCTCCTCTAGACTGATCCTTTAGTAAAACTGGTTTTAAAATTATATCTACATTATGTCTTTCTTCTCCTTACCAAGCAAGTCAACACCATGGCTATTTAAAATATACATCTATCTAAATCTTTATCTATTTTCTGTTTTATATCAATCAAGGAATTACTGGGAATATTTATCACATATATTATTACTTGCCTACTAGTGTTGGCAGAAGCAGAAAACGTTTCTCAATAGTAACAGCCTGACTTCAGAATGTGTAGCCCAACGTGACAGTCAGTTTATAGACATAGCTAGCAGCTGTTCTGGTGTTGTAATGCAGCCTAGCCGTAGGTGTCATATCACTGTGATATTGGCAGCTCATTGCCTGTACAATAACAGACATAAATAACTGTGCCAATTATTAAAGCATTGACTAATTTAGTCACTTTGCTTTGTGTATATCGTGCATATTAATGTATTTTGTATAAATAATGATAATAATATAATCAACTGTTGTTATTATTGTTGTTAACAGACCATGGTTCCATAAGGCAGTATTATACTATATTTACGTAGCAGACCTGTGGTATAGTTTCACTATTCTGATCAATAAGCCTATCAAAGCTTGTATTAGTTATTAAGCTTATCAGTGTATATATCTGGTTACCTTTGCATTAGAACTGTGAGGATTCTACCTGGCTGGTTCTGGTTCCACAGCATAGTTCTTTATCTACCGCCCGGATCTCAGCTGAGTTAGTCACTGTGCTTCATAGAGACAAACCAGATCAGACTGCTTCAGACTAGTTTACTGTTCTACTGACCGGTTCAGTCCAGTTTAAACTGGATAAAACCGGGTCTGTCTCGATGGGGAAGGAAAACAGAACATAGCCGAACTCTGGACCTCTTCATGGATTCACCTCAACTTCCACCCAGCAGTCTGGCTGAACCCTACCACTGATTTATATGGATTCACCTCCACCCAGCAGTCTGGCTGAACCCTACCACTGATTTATATGATTCACCTCCACCCAGCAGTCTGGCTGAACCCTACCACTGATTTATATGGCTTCACCTCAACTTCCACCCAGCAGTCTGGCTGAACCCTACCACTGATTTATATGATTCACCTCCACCCAGCAGTCTGGCTGAACCCTACCACTGATTTATATGATTCACCTCCACCCAGCAGTCTGGCTGAACCCTACCACTGATTTATATGATTCACCTCCACCCAGCAGTGTGGCTGAACCCTACCACTGATTTATATGATTCACCTCCACCCAGCAGTCTGGCTGAACCCTACCACTGATTTATATGGATTCACCTCCACCCAGCAGTCTGGCTGAACTCTACCACTGATTTATATGATTTACCTCCACCCAGCAGTCTGGCTGAACCCTACCACTGATGTATATGGCTTCACCTCCACCCAGCAGTCTGGCTGAACCCTACCACTGATTTATATGGATTCACCTCCACCCAGCAGTCTGGCTGAACCCTACCACTGATTTATATGGATTCACCTCCACCCAGCAGTCTGGCTGAACCCTACCACTGATTTATATGTTTCACCTCCACCCAAAAGTCTGGCTGAACCCTACCACTAATTTATATGATTCACCTCCACCCAAAAGTCTGGCTGAACCCTACCACTGATTTATATGGATTCACCTCCACCCAGCAGTCTGGCTGAACCCTACCACTGATTTATATGGATTCACCTCCACCCAGCAGTCTGGCTGAACCCTACCACTGATTTATATGGATTCACCTCCACCCAGCAGTCTGGCTGAACCCTACCACTGATTTATATGGATTCACCTCCACCCAGCAGTCTGGCTGAACCCTACCACTGATTGATATGATTCACCTCCACCCAGCAGTCTGGCTGAACCCTACCACTGATTGATATGATTCACCTCCACCCAAAAGTCTGGCTGAACCCTACCACTGATTTATATGATTCACCTCCACCCAGCAGTCTGGCTGAACCCTACCACTGATTTATATGGATTCACCTCCACCCAGCAGTCTGGCTGAACCCTACCACTGATTTATATGATTTACCTCCACCCAGCAGTCTGGCTGAACCCTACCACTGATTTATATGGATTCACCTCCACCCAGCAGTCTGGCTGAACCCTACCACTGATTTATATGGATTCACCTCCACCCAGCAGTCTGGCTGAACCCTACCACTGATTTATATGGATTCACCTCCACCCAGCAGTCTGGCTGAACCCTACCACTGATTTATATGGATTCACCTCCACCCAGCAGTGTGGCTGACCCCTACCACTGATTTATATGATTCACCTCCACCCAGCAGTCTGGCTGAACCCTACCACTGATTTATATGGATTCACCTCCACCCAGCAGTCTGGCTGAACCCTACCGCTGTTTTATTTTAAACATTTTTTTAGAGGCTAATAAAACATGCATTTGATTTTGCAGGATGTATTGGATGAAATCTGTGTTTTGCTTAAAGAGGTTTCATGTTTTGATTTGAAGGACGGGTATAGGAGACGGGTGGGATTTTATGCTAGACTAGCAGGCTGAACCTAGCGGGCTGAAGCCTGATCCTAGCGGGCTGAACCTAGCGGGCTGAATCCTGAACCTAGTGGGCTGAATCTAGCGGGCTGAAGCCTGAACCTAGCGGGCTGAAGGCTGAACCTAGCGGGCTGAATCTAGCGGGCTGAAGCCTGAACCTAGCGGGCTGAAGGCTGAACCTAGCGGGCTGAAGCCTGAACATAGCGGGCTGAACCTAGCGGGCTGAAGGCTGAACCTAGCGGGCTGAACCTAGCGGGCTGAAGGCTGAACCTAGCGGGCTGAAGCCTGAACATAGCGGGCTGAACCTAGCGGGCTGAACCTAGCGGGCTGAAGTCTGAACCTAGCGGGCTGAAGCCTGAACCTAGCGGGCTGAACCTAGCGGGCTGAAGGCTGAACCTAGTGGGCTGAACCTAGCGGGCTGAAGCCTGAACCTAGCGGGCTGAAGCCTAGCAGAACGACTAGCTGACAGCTGAATGACTCTCATTGTGTCAGTGTTGGTTTCACAGTAAAACAGATTGACTGGCTGTCTTCAGGAAGTACAGCCGTGGCCAAAAGTTTTGAGAATGACATAAATATTAATTTCCACAAAGTTTGCTGCTTCAGTGTCTTTAGATATTTTTGTCAGATGTTACTATGGAATACTGAAGTATAATTACAAGCATTTCATAAGTGTCACAGGATTTTATTGACAATTACATGAAGTTGATGCAAAGAGTCAATATTTGCAGTGTTGACCCTTCTTTTTCAATACCGCTGCAATCTACATTTACATTTTAGTCATTTAGCAGATGCTCTTATCCAGAGCGACTTACAGTAGTGAATGCATACATTTCATTTCACTTTTTTTCTTGTACTGGCCCTCCGTGGGAATTGAACACACAACCCTGGCGTTGCACACACCATGCTGGTGTTGCAAACACCACACTCTACCAACTGAGCCACAGGGAAGCCCCTGGCATGCTGTCAATTAACTTCTGGGCCACATCCTGACTGATGGCAGCACCTTCTTGCATAATCAATGCTTGGAGTTTGTCAGAATCTGTGGGGTTTTGTTTGTCCACCTGCCTCTTGAGGATTGACCACACGTTCTCAATGGGATTAATGTCTGGGGTGTTTCCTGGCCATGGACACAAAATATTGATGTTTTGTTCCCTGAGCCACTTAGTTATCACTTTTGCCTTATGGAAAGGTGCTCCATCATGCTGGAAAAGGCATTGTTCGTCACCAAACTGTTCCTGGATGTTTGGGAGAAGTTGCTCTCGGAGGATGTGTTGGTACCATTCTTTATTTATGGCTGTGTTCTTAGGCAAAATTGAGAGTGAGCCCACTCCCTTGGCTGAGAAGCAACCCCACACATGAATGGTCTCAGGATGCTTTACTGTTGGCATGACACAGGACTGATGGTAGCGCTCACCTTGTCTTCTCCGAACAAGCTTTTTTCTGGATGCCCCAAACAATCGGAAAGGGGATTCATCAGAGAAAATGACTTTACCCAAGTCCTCAGCAGTCCAATCCCTGTACCTTTTGCAGAATATCACTCTGTCCCTGATGTTTTTCCTGGAGAGAAGTGGCTTATTTGCTGCCCTTCTTGAAACCAGGCCATCCTCCAAAAGTCTTCGCCTCACTGTGCGTGCAGATGCACTCACACCTGCCTGCTGCCATTCCTGAGCAAGCTCTGTACTGGTGAATCAACTTTAGGAGATGGTCCTGGCACTTGCTGGACTTTCTTGGGCGCCCTGAAGCCTTCTTCACAACAATTGAACCGCTCTCCTTGAAGTTCTTGATGATCTGATAAATGTTTGATTTAGGTGCAATCCTACTGGCAGCAATATCCTTGCCTATGAAGTCCTTTTTGTGCAAAGCAATGATGACGGCATGTGTTTCCTTGCAGGTAACCATGGTTGACAGAGGAAGAACAATGATTCCAAGCACCACCCTCCTTTTGAAGCTTCCAGTCTGTTATTCGAACTCAATCAGTATGACAGAGTGATCTCCAGCCTTGTCCTCGTCAACACTCACACCTGTGTTAACGAGAGAATCACTGACATGATGTCAGCTGGTCCTTTTGTGGCAGGGATGAAATGCAGTGGAAATGTTTTTTTGGGATTCAGTTCATTTGCATGGCAAAGAGGGACTTTGCAATTAATTGCAAATCATCTGATCACTCTTCATAACATTCTGGAGTATATGCAAATTGCCATCATACAAACTGAGGCAGCAGACTGAAAATTAATATTTGTGTCATTCTCAAAACTTTTGGCCACGACTGTACAATATCTGCTGGCTGAGTGTGACCCTGTCTGTCCTCCATCTTTGTTTTGTCTCGTTATCCATGGGTGTGTTGTGTTGTTTATGTGTGCTTCATATACGTACATACTGCAGTAGTCCTCTCCATGTGTACATACTGCTGTAGTCCTCTCCATGTGTACATACTGCTGTAGTCCTCTCCATGTGTACATACTGCTGTAGTCCTCTCCATGTGTACATACTGCTGTAGTCCTCTTCATGTGTACATACTGCAGTAGTCCTCTCCATGTGTACATACTGCTGTAGTCCTCTCCATGTGTACATACTGCTGTAGTCCTCTCCATGTGTACATACTGCTGTAGTCCTCTCCATGTGCACATACTGCTGTAGTCCTCTCCATGTGTACATACTGCTGTAGTCCTCTCCATGTGTACATACTGCTGTAGTCCTCTTCATGTGTACATACTGCTGTAGTCCTCTCCATGTGTACATACTGCTGTAGTCCTCTCCATGTGTACATACTGCAGTCGTCCTCTCCACGGTTCAGTCCTCTCCATGTGTACATACTGCTGTAGTCCTCTCCATGTGCAGTCCTCTCCATGTGTACATACTGCTGTAGTCCTCTCCATGTGCAGTCCTCTCCATGTGTACATACTGCTGTAGTCCTCTCCATGTGTACATACTGCTGTAGTCCTCTCCATGTGCAGTCCTCTCCATGTGTACATACTGCTGTAGTCCTCTCCATGTGTACATACTGCTGTAGTCCTCTCCATGTGCAGTCCTCTCCATGTGTACATACTGCTGTAGTCCTCTCCATGTGTACATACTGCTGTAGTCCTCTCTAGAAATATATATGTGGTATACTATATGGCTTTAGTCCTCTCCAGAACCATATATACAGTAAACTATATGGCTGTAAGTATGTGTATATATATATACACACACTACCGTTCAAAAGTTTGGAGTCACTTAGAAATGTCCTTGTTTTTGAAAAGAAAGCACATTTTTTTGCCATTAAAATAAGATCAAATTGATCAGAAATACAGTGTAGACATTGTTAATGTTGTAAATGACTATTGTAGCTGGAAACGGCTGATTTTTTTATGGAATATCTACATAGGCGTACAGAGGCCCATTTATCAGCAAACATCACTCCTGTGTTCCAATGGCATGTTGTGTTAGCTAATCCAAGTTTATAATTTTAAAAGGCTAATTGATCATTAGAAAACCCTTTTGCAACTGTTGTCCTGATTAAAGAAGCAATAAAACTGGCCTTCTTTAGACTAGTTGAGTATCTGGAGCATCAGCATTTGTGGGTTCGATTACAGGCTCAAATTGACCAGAAATATAAAAATGTATTATGAAACTCGTCAGTCTATTCTTGTTCAGAGAAATGAAGGATATTCCATGCAAGAAATTGCCAAGAAACTGAAGATCTCGTACAACGCTGTATACTACTCCCTTCACAGAACAGCGCAAACTGGCTCTAACCAGAATAGAAAGAGGAGTGGGAGGCCCCGGTGCACAACCGAGCAACAGGACAAGTACATTAGAGTGTCTAGTTTGAGACTTTTTACACATTTTGTTACGTTACAGCCTTATACTAAAATGGTTTAAAAATAAATAAAACATCTCATCAAACTACACACAATACCCAATAATGACATAGTGAAAACTGTTTTTTAGACATTTTTCAGAAACAGAAATACCTTATTTACATAAGTATTCATACGTATTGCTATGAGACTTGAAATTGAGATGTTTCTACAACTTCATTGGACTCAACCTGTGGTAAATTCAATTGAGTGGACATGATTTGGAAAGGCACACCTGTCTATATAAGGTCCCACAGTTGACAGTGCATGTCAGAACAAAAACCAAGCCATAAGGTCGAAGGAATTGTCCGTACAGCTCCGAGACAGGATTGTGACGAGGCACAGATCTAGGGAAGGGTACCAAAACATTTCTACAGCATTGAATGTACCCAAGAACACAGTGGCCTCCATCATTCATAAATGGAAGAAGTTTGGAACCACCAACAGCCTTCCTAGAGCTGGCTGCCTGGCAAAACTGAGCAATCAGGGGAGAAGGGCCTTGGTCAGGGAGGTGACCAAGAACCCGATGGTCAAATTGACAGTGCTCCAGAATTTGTCTGTGGAGATGGGAGAACCTTCCAGAAGGACAACCATATTAGCAGCACTCCACCAATCAGGCCTTTTATCGTAGAATGGCCAGACGGAAGACACTCCTCAGTAAAAGGCACATGGAAGCCCACTTGGAGTTGGCCAAAAACCACCTAAAAGACTTTCAGACCATAGAAACAAACAAGATTCTATGGTCTGATGAAACCAAGATTGAACTCTCTGGCCTGAATACCAAGAGTCACGTCTGGAGGAAACCTGGCACCATCTCTACGGTGAAGCATGGTGATGGCAGCATCATGCTGTTGGGATGTTCTTCAGCGGCAGGAACTGGGAGACTAGTCAGGATTGAGGGAAAGATGAACGGAGCAATGTACAGATATATCCTTGATGCAAACCTGCTCCAGAGTGTTCAGGACCTCAGACTGGGGCAAAGGTTCACCTTCCAACAGGACAACAACCCTAAACACACAGTCAAGACAATGCAGGAGTGGCTTCGGGACAAGTCTGTGAATGTCCTTGAGTTGCCCAGACAAAGCCCAGACTTGAACCCGATCGAACGTCAATGGGGAGACCTGAAAATACAGTTAAAGTCGGAAGTTTACATACACCTTAATTAAATACATTTAAACTCAGTTTTTCACATTTCCTGACATTTAATCCTGGTAAAAATTGTACTAGGTAATTTAGGATCATCACTTTATTAAATGAACGTGAAATGTCGGAATAAAAGTAGAGATAATGATGTTGTGGGGTGCTTTGCTGCAGAAGGGACTGGTGCACTTCACAAAATAGATGGCATCATGAGGAAGTAAAATTACGTGGATATATTATAGCAACATCTCAAGACATCAGTCAGGAAGTTAAAGCTTGGTCTCAAATGGGTCGTCCAAATCGACAATGACCCCAAACATACTTCCAAAGTTGAAGCAAAGGGGCTTAGGGTCAACAAAGTCAAGGTATTGGAGTGGCCATCACAAAGCCCTGACCTCAATCCTATAGAAAATGTGTGGGCAGAACTGTAAAAGCTCTACAAACCTGACCCAGTTACACCAGCTCTGTCAGGAGGAATGGGCCAAAATTCACCCAATTTATTGTGGGAAGCTTGTGGAAGGCTACCTGAAATGTTTCACCCAGTTAAACAATTCAAAGCCAATGCTACCAAATACTAATTGAGTGTATGTAAACTTCTGACCCACTGGGAATGTGATGAAAGAAATAAAAGCTGAAATAAATCATTCTCTCTACTATTATTCTGACATTACACATTCTTAAAATAAAGTGGTGATCCTAACTGACCTAAGACAGGGAATTTTTACTAGGATTAAATATCAGGAATTGTGTATTTGGCTAAGGTGTATGTAAACTTCCGACTTCAACAGTATATACAACTTGCATCCTTGGCACAAAGTTATATTATATTCTACTCAATCCATAGGCTTCATTAATGTCATTCAGACTGTTTTGAAGTTGATACAACTGGCTATGATAGCACAATAAGCAAGAACATAGCTAGCTACGTTATTTCATCTATCTGCATTGCATAGCAAATATCAGCAAGGCAAGCTTACAAAATTGTACATTCAATTTGCAGTAAATGCTTTATCTAGCTAGATTCTTTACATCCACTGTTTCACAAGACGACAGTCTGGTTTGCTGGTTGTTTCAGGAGTCCCTAAAACATTAAACAACCAGAATTACAATTTCATACTCATGTCACAACACCCATAAAGCTAGCCAACTAGCTTGCTAAATCACGATTTTCGTAAATGAACTTTATGATAAAAAAAAGCCTAATCGTTTGTCTCTACATTAACTAACTTATTCCTGTCAACTGTATTTTTTTTGCATGATTCGTTATTACGTTATAATCACTTACATTTGCTTCCATCCTAGTATTTTTGTCAGCCATCTTTGCTGAAGTTGAACAGTCACTAGCGCATGCAGCAGCCTCTGCAGCAGCAGCCTCCCCCAGTTTAAGTTGCGATGGAACGGTTGACCAAAAAAAAGAAATCACTGAAAAAAATATATTGACTGATATTGATTTATTTAGGGGGGGGCTAATGAATATTTTAGGGGGCTAAAGCCCCTGTGTAAGCCTATGTAGATATTCCATCAAATATCTGCCGTTTCCAGCTACAATAGTCACTTGTCAATAGTCATAAAATCCAAGATGGCGGCGCAGTAGGACATGTATATCTGTCTTTGTCTTATCCCGTGTCTTATCCCTTGTAAATAGCTGGACTTTTTTCGTATATACCTTAATCTCACTTCTATCTACGAACTAAATAAACTTTCCTGCAACCTGCCTCACCCAATGAGGTACGGATCTGCTATTTTCATTCCTTATAACTGGAACTTCTATCAGGAGCTAGCCAGCTAACTAGCCAGCTAACTAACTGGAACTTCCATCAGGAGCTAGCCAGCTAACTAGCTACTAGTCTTTGTTGGCCACGGCTAGCAGTCCTCACCTTTTCTCCCTGGAATCAGCCAGCCTTAGCTCAGACAATTACCTGCCAGTCTGCACAGTGCAATATCAACCTAGAGCATATCAGACTGCTTCTATCTACCATATCACCGGATTCCTGCCGCTCTGGATCATTACTCCTAGCTAGCTGCTAACTAGCTAGCTAGCTGCAAACGAGTGGCTACTGTTAGCTAACGCCTCTGTCCCGAAGCGAATGTCTTTTTACTATTGATTTATTTCTTTACTTACACACACATCTTTTTTTCGCACTATTGGTTAAAGCCTGTAAGTAAGCATTTGACTGTAAGGTCTACACCTGTTGTATTCGGCGCACGTGACAAATAAACTTTGATTTGAGCACCAGCTAGCCTTAAGCTAGCCTCAAGCTAGGCCCATATACCAGCTAATTCTAGGGCTACAATACGTCCTTTGCCAATTGGCCTGGATCCTTTATTGTCGACACAAAGCCCCACGATCCATCACGACTGGACTACTGACGTGATCGCCCAATGTGGTCTCAACAGGCTATTCTGTTACGATATCGCCGCAGAACCATCTACTAGCCCGGCCTGTTAGTCTTTTCTGAATGCTGTGTCCCCTGTTCGCCCAGCGAAGTAGTGAATTTTTTATTTTACCTTTATTTAACTAGGCAAGTCAGTTAAGAACAAATTCTTATTTTCAATGACGGCCTAGGAACAGTGGGTTAACTGCCTTGTTCAGGGGAAGAACGACAGATTTTTACCTTGTCAGCTCAGGGTTCCGATCTTGCAACCTTTCGGTTACTAGTGCAATGCTCTAACCACTAGGCTACTTGTCGCCCCTTGCCGAATACCATACAGCACCCTGATTCACCTATTGCTACTCTTTTGACCCTATGATCACTCGGCTACACAGCTGATGCCCCCTGGACTGTTTCAATAACACAGTATCTCATTTTGTTTACCTGTCGGCCCCAGCCTCGAACTCATGTCCTGCATGTATCTAACTGACCCGTTCTGCCCTTTCATTGCCATTTACCTGTTGTTGTCAGCTCTCCTGATCAACACCTGTGATTGCTTTATGCCTCTCTCTAATGTCATTGTGCCTTGTCTACTGCTGTCTTGGCTAGTTTGTATTGCTTTATTTCACTGTAGAGCCCTCAGTCCCGCTCAAAATGCCTTAGATAGCTCTTTCGTCCCACCCCACACACATGCAGTGACCTCGCCTACGTTAATTGACGACCAGTTCTTATAGCCTTTAGCCTTTAGCCGAATCCTTATCCTACTCCTCCTCTGTTCCTCTGGTGATGTAGAGGTTAACCCAGGCCCTGTAACCCCCAGTTCCACTCGTATTCCCCAGGCGCTATCATTTGTTGACTTCTGTAAGCGTAAAAGCCTTGGTTTCATGCATGTTAACATCAGAAGCCTCCTCCCTAAGTGTGTTTTTTTCACTGCTTTAGCACACTTGAGTTTGAGTTTATTTATTTTATTTTTACAGGGACAGTGCACATTAATCAACGTTTCAGTAAAAGTGCCGGTTTTAGCCAGCCGGCTAATTTTCAACCGCAGTCCCTGGGCACGTTATTAAAAACAATTACAATACAGACAATCATTGAACAGTGAGCACACGCAGAGTAACATAGGACAAGCAAGACATAGCATGCAGACAGAGCAACATAGGACAAGCAAGATGTAGCATACAGACAGAGCAACATAGAACAAAAAGCAACAAGACAAAATCCATAAAAACAACAAAGTGTTTCCACACCTCACAAGCTACAGACAACAGACAACATGGAAAGTGGTAATACACAGCTAGTGATTATGTTCACAAATCTGATTGACCTTTAGCCATGTCTTCATGCATTTTGTGAAAGTGTGATATGTGGTGCAGTTATGTGTGTCTGATGGCAGTGTATTCCAGACATGGGACGCTCTCACAGAGAAAGTGGATTGACTAAAGGTGCTTTTCCTTAAGGGAACTATACAGTCACCTCTCATGGCAGACCTTGTGGATCTACTGCCATATGTTTGGGTTTTCTGTTTAACAAAAATACTGAGTGGAGGGGGAGCTAGGCCATTTAGGATCTTGAATACAAGACATGCGTCGGTGTATTGCACAAGATTTTCCCAACTCAGGAGCTCATGCTTTCTGAGGATGTAACAGTGATGATGGCTATTGGGCTTCCTATCGAGCACTTTGAGAGCCTGTTTGTAGACAGACTGAATGGGTTTTAATGTTGTACAGCAAGCTTGGGTCCAACTAGTCAAGCAGTATGTTAAGTGGGGGAGTATCATCGATTTGAAGTACAGTCTTGCTACCTCTGTGGTCAAACAATTTCGTATAAATTGGAAATTAGCTAGGTTGAATTTGGTTATTTGAATTACCTTTTTCACATGCTTTTTAAAAGAGAGGTTGGAATCAAGTATGATGCCAAGGTACTTAAAATCAGATACCACCTGGAGCTTCTCCCCTGACACATAGACATCTGGCTCAGTAGCATCTGTTGCCCTCTTTGTGAAGAACATGCAAACAGTTTTTTTCACATTGAGATGCAAACACGAGTCACTGAGCCACTTTGTAACCTGGACCATTACAGTAGTGAGTTCTTCTGCAGCTTGTTGTTTGTTCTTTGCATGCACATATATCACTGTATCATCTGCATACATTTGAACTTCAGACCCAGTACAGACAGAAGGCAGATCATTAATGTACAGGCTGAACAGGAGGGGCCCCAGTATTGACCCTTGGGGCACGCCCACATCATAGCTAAGAGTGGGCGACAGCTCATTGCTCACTCTGACGCACTGAGTTCTGCCTTCAAGGTATGATTTCATCCATCTCAAGGCTTCGGGGGAAAAGTTGAACTTGGACAATTTTGTGATGAGAATCTCATGGTTAACAGTATCGAAAGCCTTCCTTAGGTCCAGAAACACAGCCCCAACAACGCCCCCTTTGTCCATCTTGGACTTCTTCACATTTTCCAGAAGAAAGCAGTTGGCCGTTTCTGTGGAGTGTTTCGCTCTGAAGCCAAACTGCATGGAGTGTAATGTGAAGGGGCTGTTGTTGAGGTGGGAAATCAGTTGTTCTGCTACACACTTTTCAACAACCTTCGACACTACAGGTAGTATACTAATGGGCCTGTAGTTACTCACGTCAGCAGGGTCGCCCGATTTAAAGATGACCGTTATTATGGCTGACTTCCATACCCTTGGAAACACCCCCAGACCAATAAATGTGCTGGTGACCTTAGTAATGGGGCCAATGAGTGACTCTTTGTAGTTTTTAAGAAAGGTAGAGTCCAGCCCAAACACATCTTTGGATTTAGAGTTCTTTGAGCTAATCACCTTGTTCACCTTTGACTCAGAACCCTCCCTTATGATGAAGACAGGTTGAGCGTCATTCACTAGCACTGAGCCCAATAAACCAGTGGAGGGGTTCTGTGTCAGTACCTTGACAGAGTCAATAAAGTAGGAATTGAAGGCTATTGCTATTTCAACTGCATCCTGTGTTAGATTGTTATTCACCATGATTTCTAGTCTTTTTGCATTATTACTATGGTCTTTCCCTGTTAACTTTTTTAGATTCTCCCAGATCAATTTAGAATTTCCCTTTGCCTCACCAATTATGTTAATAAAAAAGTTTGCCTTGGCCTGTCTGATTTCTTTCGTCACCTTCTTTCTCAACATGGTAAACCTACGTCTGTCATGTTCTAATTTGAATTTTAGGGCTGTTTTTAGAGCATAATCTCATTCTTTCATCAATTTCCAAATTTCTCTATTTAGCCAAGGAAGAGTGCTCTTTTGGCCAGGTTTGGATTTGATTTTCTTTAGGAAACCATTTATTGTAGTCTGGATTGTGGATAGAAAAACCTGACTATCAGCTTCCACGTCTGTATAGGACAAGAGATCATTCCAGTTAATTCCGTTAATTGCGTTTTCAAAATAGTTTAATCTTAGGTATTCTTAGTTGATCCGGCTTTCTAACAGTAGAGAGCTTAAACCTGCTCTTAGACAACTTTCTGGCTATAAGTGTCAGATTATGATCAGACAGCCCAGTAACCATATTGAATGATTTAGTCACTCTCTCTGGTTTATTACTGAACACCAAATCAATCTGTGTTTTAGAGCAACAAGTCACCCTGGTTGGCCCTTTATTAACGAGCTGTGTAAGGTCAAAGGTATTAGTGATCCGTTTGAGGGTTTTCCTACAAGACACTCTGCCAACCCTGATGTCCTAGCCGTGTCTGAATCCTGGCTTAGGAAGGCCACCAAAAATTCTGAAATTATAACATTTTCCGCCAAGATAGAACTGCCAAAGGGGGTGGAGTTGCAATCTACTGCAGAGACAGCCTGCAGAGTTCTGTCATGCTATCCTCTTTCTAAAATGATCCGCCGCAATTGTTGCAACTCCTATTACTAGCCTGTTCAACTTCTCTTTCGTATCGTCTGAGATCCCCAAAGATTGGAAAGCTGCCACGATCATCCCCCTCTTCAAAAGGGGGAGACACTCTAGACCCAAACTGTTACAGACCTATATCTATCCTACCCTGCCTTTGTGAGGTCTTCAAAAGCCAAGTTAACAAACAGATCACTGACCATTTCGAATCCTACCGTACCTTCTCCGCTATGCAATCTGGTTTCCGAGCTGGTCATGGGTGCACCTCAGTCACGCTCAAGGTCCTGAACAATATCATAACCACCATCGATTAGAGACATTACTGTGCAGCCGTATTCATCGACCTGTCCAAGGCTTTTGACCCTGTCAATCACCACATTCTTATCGGCAGACTCAACAGCTTTGGTTTCTCAAATGATTGCCTCACCTGGTTCACCAACTACTTCTCAAACAGAGTTCAGTGTGTCAAATCGGAGGGCCTGTTGTCCGGACCTCTGGCAGTCTCTATGGGGATGCCACAGGGTTCAATTCTCAGGCTGACTCTCTTCTCTGTATACATCAATGATTTCGCTCTTGCGGCTGGTGATTCTCTGATCCACCTCTACACAGCCGACACCATTCTGTATACTTCTGGCCCCTCTTTGGACACTGTGTCAACTAACCTCCAGACGAGCTTCAATGCCATACAACTCTCCTTCCATGGCCTCCAACTGCTCTTAAATACAAGTAAAACTAAATGCATGCTATTCAACCGATCACTGCCCGCACCTGCCCGCCCGTCCAGCATCACTACTCTGGACGGTTCTGATTTAGAATATGTGGACAACTACAAATACCTAGGTGTCTGGTTAGACTGTAAACTCTCCTTCCAGACTCACATTAAGCATCTCCAATCCAAAATTAAATCTAGAATTTAAGCAACAAAGCATCCTTCATTCAAGCTGCCAAACATACCCTCGTAAAAACTGACAATCCTCGACTTCGGCGACGTCATTTGTAAAATAGCCTCCAACACTCTACTCAGCAAATTGGATGCAGTCTATCACAGTGCCATCCATTTCGTCACCAAAGCCCCATATACTACCCATCACTGCGACCTGTACGCTCTCGTTGGCTGGCCCTCGCTTCATATTCGTCGCCAAACTCACTGGCTCCAGGTCATCTATAAGTCTTTGCTAGGTAAAGCCCCGCCTTATCCCAGCTCACTGGTCAATATAGCAGCACCCACCTGTAGCACGCGCTCCAGCAGGTATATTTCACTGGTCATCCCCAAAACCAATTCCTTCTTTGGCCGCCTCTTCTTCCAGTTCTCTGCTGGAACGAACTGCAAAAATCACTGAAGCTGGAGACTCATATCTCCCTCAAGAACTTTAAGCATCAGCTATCAGAGCAGATTACAGATCATTGCACCTTAGTTTTAGTTTAGTTTATTAATTCGACCATTTTAAAAAACAAGCACACATAAAACTTGAAAAAGCCATAAATTCACATTAATAAAATCATTGAGGATAACACACTATACAGTCTGGGACTTATTTCCATTGTGGTCCTCTTGAGACCAGATGGCTAGACAAGATTGAACACAGTATGGCAGTGAAATAATAAAACAAAAGCAGAGAAGAAGAACATCTATCTCATCATTCCAGTTACATCATAGGGGTTATTCATATGGGCACAGAAGACATCAAACATATTTTAACTTTATTTTTTAAAGCTGCCCAGAGAGGATGTTGTTTTTATAGGCAGAGGCAACTCATTCCATTCTGAGGCTCCAGTATACAAGAAAGTACCCTTCCCAGCATTACTCCTGAACCTGTATAAGCACACATCAGCAACACCTGATCTGGTGCTGTGATTGTGTGCATCCCTAACACGAGGAAAGTAATCACTTAGATTTCTGGGCACAGGACCATAAATCCTCCTGTAAACCAAACCCAGTCTAATCTGGGACACCCTAGCCTCAACAGGCAGCCAGTTTAGTTCCTGGAAGCAGCTCCTGCCTATGTGAGTATGTGGACTCACCTTCAATACTACCCTGATCATCTTATTCTGGGCTATGTGGAGCTTCCCCTTCATACATTTAGATAATCCCCAAAACCAGGAAGTACTAGCATAGTTAAAATGGCATTGAACGAGGGCAGTAGCTAGCACTTTCATGGAGTCCTTATCAAGCAGCTTGGACTTTCTAGCCAAAACCTTAGTCCTGGCATTAACCTTCCCTAGCACTTTATTGGCCATGCTCACACCTCCCAAGCTTCCATCAAGGATACATCCCAAGTAGCTAACAGAGGTTTTAGTAGTCAGCACCTCACTCCCTAACTCCAATCTGATTTCAGACGAGCTACACAATTTAGGTCTGGATCCAAAAATAATAGCTTCAGTTTTCCCTAATTGCAGAAATAGCTTATTATCTCCAAGCCATTTGCTAATGTTAGTAAGCTCTGTGCTAAGTATGCTCTCCAACATAGTTTTACTTTGTGAGACACCAGAAGTGTAGAGTCATCCGCATAAAGAAAAAGACCATCTGTACATAACCCATCTGTACATAGCCATCTGTAAATAGCCCATCCAACTACCTCATCCCCATATTGTTTTTTTTGTTTTTTTGGTCCTTTGGACCCCAGTATCTCTACTTGCACATTCATCTTCTGCACATCTATCACTCCAGTGTTTATTTGCTAAATTGTAATTATTTCGCCACTACGGCCTATTTATTGCCTTACCTCCCAAATCTTACTTCATTTGCACACACTGTATATAGACTTTTCTATTGTGTTATTGACTGTACGTTTGTTAACTCCATGTGTAACTCTGTGTTGTTGTTTGTGTCACAGTGCTTTGCTTTATCTTGGCCAGGTAACAGTTGTAAATGAGAACTTGTTCTCAACTAGCCTACCTGGTTACATAAAGGTGAAATAAAAAAATTAAAATAAATGTACAACATTAACTGTATTTCTGATCAATTTAAAAATAAATGTACAACATTAACTGTATTTCTGATCAATTTGATGTTATTTTAATGGACAAAAAGGTGTGCTTTTCTTTCAAAAACAAGGACATTTCTAAGTGACCCCAAACTTTTGAACGGTAGTGTATGTAAACAAGGTATTTCTGTTTTTATATTTAATACGTTTGCAAACATTTCTAAAAACTGTTTTTTGCTTTGTCATTATGTGGTATTGTGATGTCATTATGGGGTATTGTGATGTCATTATGGGGTATTGTGATGTCATTATGGTGTATTGTGATGTCATTATGGGGTATTGTGTGTAGATTGTTGAGGCAAAAATGTTTAATTTAATCCATTTTAGAATAAGGCTGTAGTGTAACAAAGTGGAAAAAGTCAAGGGTTCTGAATACTTTCTGAATGTACTGTATATTAAATATATGTACACTACCATTCAAAAGTTTGGGGTCACTTAGAAATGTCCTTGTTTTCCATGAAAACATACATGAAATGAGTTTCAAAATGAATAGGAAATATAGTCAAGATGTCGACACGGTTATAAATAATGATTTTTTATTTAAATAATATTTGTGTCCTTCAAACTTTGCTTTCGTCAAAGAATCCTCCATTTGCAGCAATTACAGCCTTGCAGACCTTTGGCATTCTAGTTGTCAATTTGTTGAGGTAATCTGAAGAGATTTCACCCCATACTTCCAAAAGCACCTCCCACAAGTTGGATTGGCTTGATGGGCACTTCTTACGTACCATACGGTCAAGCTGCTCCCACAACAGCTCAATAGGGTTGAGATCCGGTGACTGTACTGGCCACTCCATTATAGACAGAATACCAGCTGACTGCTTCTTCCCTAAATAGTTATTGAATAGTTAGAAGCTGTGCTTTGGGTCATTGTCCTGTTGTAGGAGGAAATTAGCTCCAATTAAGCGCTGTCCACAGGGTATGGCATGGCGTTGCAAAATGGAGTGATAGCCTTCCTTCTTCAAGATCCCTTTTACCCTGTACAAATCTCCCACTTTACCCCCACCAAAGCACCCCCAGACCATCACATTGCCTCCACCATAATGACAGATGGCATCAAGCACTCCTCCAGCATCTTTTCATTTTTTCTGCATCTCACGAATGTTCTTCTTTGTGATTCGAACACCTCAAACTTAGATTTGTTTGTCCATAACACATTTTTCCAATCTTCTTCTGTCCAGTGTCTGTGTTCTTTTGCCCATCTTAATCTTTCTTTTCATTGGCCAGTCTGAGATATGGATTTTTCTTTGCAACTCTGCCTAGAAGGCCAGCATCCCGGTGTCGCCTCTTCACTGTTGACATTGAGACTAGTGTTTTGTGGGTACTATTTAATGAAGCTGCCAGTTGAGGACTTGTGACGTGTCTGTTTCTCAAACTTATGTACTTTTCCTCTTACTCAGTTGTGCACCGGGGCTTCCCACTCCTCTTTCTATTCTGGTTAGAGCCAGTTTGCGCTGTTCTGTGAAGGGAGTAGTACACATCATTGTACGAGATCTTCAGTTTCTTACAATTTCTTGCATGGAATAGCCTTCATTTCTCAGAACAAGAATAGACTGATGAGTTTCAGAAGAAAGTTCTTTGTTTGTGGACATTTTGAGCCTATAATTCAACCCACAAATGCTGATGCTCCAGATACTCAACTAGTCTAAAGAAGGACAGTTTTATTGCTTCTATAATCAGGACGACAGTTTTTAGCTGTGCTAACATAATTGTAAAAGGGTTTTCTAATGATCAATTAGCCTTTTAAAATGATAAACTTGGATTAGCTAACACAACGTGCCATTGGAACACAGGAGTGACGGTTGCTGATAACGGGCCTCTGTACACCTATGTAGATATTCCATAACAAATCTCCTGTTTCCATCTACAATAGTCATTTACAACATTAACAATGTCTACACTGTATTTCTGATCAATTTGATGTTATTTTAAATGGACAAAACATTTGCTTTTCTTTCAAGAACTAGGACATTTCTAAGTGAACCCAAACTTTTATTTATATATATATATATATATATATATATATATATATATATATATATATACACAATTATTTACTGTATGTACAGTATATATATATATATATATATATATATATATATATATATATATATATACACACACAAGTATTTACTGTATGTACAGTATATTATAGAAAGCTACATTATAGCTCTCTTTTTCTCTGTGTTTATCAGTGAAATGTAATTGAATTGAAGTGATGTGTTCAAACTAAAAAGCTTGTAAATGTTACACATTCTTTTTCTCAGTTCAGTTCCCAAAGTAATGGAATAGTTACTTCTGCCATCAAATAAGTAGATATATTTGGTACAATTAAATGGAAATCAGTTGTTGAATTCGTCTGCCAAATGTTCCATGTGTTGAACAGTGTTTACTGTGTTGCGTGTTTCCATAGAGACAGTAGTGGTGATTACTAAGGCTGCTCACTAAGGTCCCCCCCAGTGTTGATACCAGTGGCGACCTTCTCTCAACCCCCTCACTTCCTGTCCCTGCTGTACTACAGCAAGCTGAGATCATGTCCATCTGCTCTGCAGCTGCACACACACACACACACACACACACACACACACACACACACACACACACACACACACACACACACACACACACACACACACACACACACACACACACACACACACACCTCTGTTCCTAGGTAGTGTATTCCTAGCGGTGTGTATGGGGCCATGTTCTTGAGGATAACCAATAAAGTAGTGGGAAATGCTTCAGATAATCCCTATCCTCCTGTCATCTTCCTGTGTGAGTTTACTCCCGGTTCATAGTGTTTCCCAACATTTCATTAAACAGACTAGTTTTAGACGTGTAAAGAGACTTCCTCCATAGCCATGAAAGGATTTGATCAGAAGATAAGCACTGATGTAAGTTCTCAAGACATCATGTTCCAAGCTGTAAAAGTCTCAAGTAGTAGGGAATAGGGTAGTAGGGAAGTAGGGAGGTAGGGAATGGGGTAGTAGGGAATGGGGTAGTAGGGAATGGGGAAGTAGGGAATGGGGAAGTAGGGAATGGGGAAGTAGGGAATGGGGTAGCAGGGAATGGGGTAGTAGGGAATGGGGTAGTAGGGAATGGGGTAGTAGGGAATGGGGAAGTAGGGAATGGAGAAGTAGGGAATGGGGTAGTAGGGAATGGGGTAGTAGGATATGGGGTAGTAGGGAATGGGGTAGTAGGGAATGGGGTAGTAGTGAATGGGGTAGTAGGGAATGGGGAAGTAGGGAATGGGGTAGTAGTGAATGGGGTAGTAGGGAATGGGGTAGTAGGGAATGGGGTAGTAGGGAATGGGGTAGTAGGGAATGGGGTAATAGGGAATGGGGAAGTAGGGAATGGGGAAGTAGGGAATGGGGTAGTAGGGAATGGGGTAGTAGGGAATGGGGAAGTAGGGAATGGGGTAGTAGGGAATGGGGTAGTAGGGAATGGGGTAGTAGGGAATGGGGAAGTAGGGAATGGGGTAGTAGGGAATGGGGTAGTAGGGAATGGAGAAGTAGGGAATGGGGTAATAGGGAATGGGGTAGTAGGGAATGGGGTAGTAGGGAATGGGGTAGTAGGGAATGGGGAAGTAGGGAATGGGGTAGTAGGGAATGGGGAAGTAGGGAATGGGGTAGTAGGGAATGGGGTAGTAGGGAATGGGGTAATAGGGAATGGGGTAGTAGGGAATGGGGTAGTAGGGAAAGAGGTAGTAGAAAATGGGGTAGTAGGGAATGGGGTAGTAGGGAATGGGGTAGTAGGGAATGGAGAACTAGGGAATGGGGTAGTAGGGAATGGGGTAGTAGGGAAAGAGGTAGTAGAAATGGGGTAGTAGGGAATGGGGTAGTAGGGAATGGAGAACTAGGGAATGGGGTAGTAGGGAATGGGGAAGTAGGGAATGGGGTAATAGGGAATGGGGTAGTTGGGAATGGGGTAGTATGGAATGGGGTAGTAGGGAATGGGGTAGTAGGGAATGGGGTAGTAGGGAATGGAGAAGTAGGGAATGGGGTAGTAGGGAATGGAGAAGTAGGGAATGGGGTAGTAGGGAATGGGGTAGTAGGGAATGGGGTAGTAGGGAATGGAGAACTAGGGAATGGGGTAGTAGGGAATGGGGTAGTAGGGAAAGAGGTAGTAGAAATGGGGTAGTAGGGAATGGGGTAGTAGGGAATGGAGAACTAGGGAATGGGGTAGTAGGGAATGGGGTAGTAGGGAATGGGGTAGTAGGGAATGGAGAAGTAGGGAATGGAGAACTAGGGAATGGGGTAGTAGGGAATGGGGTAGTAGGGAAAGAGGTAGTAGAAAATGGGGTAGTAGGGAATGGGGTAGTAGGGAATGGAGAACTAGGGAATGGGGTAGTAGGGAATGGGGTAGTAGGGAATGGGGTAGTAGGGAATGGAGAAGTAGGGAATGGGGTAGTAGGGAAAGGAGAACTAGGGAATGGGGTAGTAGGGAATGGGGTAGTAGGGAATGGGGTAGTAGGGAATGGAGTAGTAGGGAATGGGGTAGTAGGGAATGGAGAACTAAGGAATGGGGTAGTAGGGAATGGGGAAGTAGGGAATGGGGTAATAGGGAATGGGGTAGTTGGGAATGGGGTAGTATGGAATGAGGTAGTAGGGAATGGGGTAGTAGGGAATGGGGTAGTAGGGAATGAAGAAGTAGGGAATGGGGTAGTAGGGAATGGAGAAGTAGGGAATGGGGTAGTAGGGAATGGGGTAGTAGGGAATGGGGTAGTAGGGAATGGAGAAGTAGGGAATGGGGTAGTAGGGAATGGGGTAGTAGGGAATGGAGAACTAGGGAATGGGGTAGTAGGAAATGGGGTAGCAGGGAATGGGGAAGTAGGGAATGGGGTAGTAGGGAATGGGGTAGTAGGGAATGGGGTAGTAGGGAATGGGGTAGTAGGGAATGGGGTAGTAGGGAATGGAGTAGTAGGGAATGGGGTAGTAGGGAATGGAGTAGTAGGGAATGGGGTAGTAGGAAATGGGGTAGCAGGGAATGGGGAAGTAGGGAATGGGGTAGTAGGGAATAGAGAAGTAGGGAATGATGTAGTAGGGAATGGGGTAGTAGGTTATGGGGTAGCAGGGAATGGGGTAGTAGGGAATGGGGTAGTAGGGAATGGGGTAGCAGGGAATGGGGTAGTAGGGAATGGGGTAGTAGGGAATGGGGTAGCAGGGAATGGGGTAGTAGGGAATGAGGTAGTAGGGAATGGGGTAGCAGGGAATGCGGTAGTAGGGAATGAGGTAGTAGGGAATGGGGTAGTAGGGAATGGGGTAGTAGGGAATGGGGTAGTAGGGAATGGAGAAGTAGGGAATGGGGTAGTAGGGAATGGGGTAGTAGGGAATGGAGAACTAGGGAATGGGGTAGTAGGGAATGGAGAAGTAGGGAATGGGGTAGTAGGGAATGGGGTAGTAGGGAATGGAGAAGTAGGGAATGGGGTAGTAGGGAATGGGGTAGTAGGGAATGGAGAAGTAGGCAATGGAGAAGTAGGGAATGGGGTAGTAGGGAATGGAGAACTAGGGAATGGGGTAGTAGGGAATGGGGTAGTAGGGAATGGGGTAGTAGGGAATGGAGAAGTAGGGAATGGGTAGTAGGGAATGGGGTAGTAGGGAATGGAGAAGTAGGGAATGGGGTAGTAGGGAATGGGGTAGTAGGGAATGGAGAAGTAGGGAACGGGGTAGTAGGGAATGGGGTAGTAGGGAATGGGGTAGTAGGGAACGGAGAAGTAGGGAATGGGGTAGTAGGGAACGGGGTAGTAGGGAATGGAGAAGTAGGGAATGGGGTAGTAGGGAATGGGGTAGTAGGGAATGGGGTAGTAGGGAATGGAGAAGTAGGGAATGGGGTAGTAGGGAATGGGGTAGTAGGGAATGGAGAACTAGGGAATGGGGTAGTAGGGAATGGAGAAGTAGGGAATGGGGTAGTAGGGAATGGGGTAGTAGGGAATGGAGAAGTAGGGAATGGGGTAGTAGGGAATGGAGAACTAGGGAATGGGGTAGTAGGGAATGGGGTAGTAGGGAATGGAGAAGTAGGGAATGGGGTAGTAGGGAATGGGGTAGTAGGGAATGGAAAAGTAGGGAATGGGGTAGTAGGGAATGGAGAAGTAGGGAATGGGGTAGTAGGGAATGGGGTAGTAGGGAACGGAGAAGTAGGGAATGGGGTAGTAGGGAATGGGGTAGTAGGGAATGGAGAACTAGGGAATGGGGTAGTAGGGAATGGACAACTAGGGAATGGGGTAGTAGGGAATGGGGTAGTAGGGAATGGAGAACTAGGGAATGGGGTAGTAGGGAATGGGGTAGTAGGGAATGGAGAAGTAGGGAATGGGGTAGTAGGGAATGGAGAAGTAGGGAATGGGGTAGTAGGGAATGGGGTAGTAGGGAATGGGGTAGTAGGGAACGGAGAAGTAGGGAATGGGGTAGTAGGGAATTGGGTAGTAGGGAATGGAGAACTAGGGAATGGGGTAGTAGGGAATGGGGTAGTAGGGAATGGGGTAGTAGGGAATGGAGTAGTAGGGAATGGGGTAGCAGGGAATGGGGAAGTAGGGAATGGGGTAGTAGGGAATAGAGAAGTAGGGAATGAGGTAGTAGGGAATGGGGTAGTAGGTTATGGGGTAGCAGGGAATGGGGTAGTAGGGAATGGGGTAGCAGGGAATGGGGTAGTAGGGAATGGGGTAGTAGGGAATGAGGTAGTAGGGAATGGGGTAGCAGGGAATGCGGTAGTAGGGAATGAGGTAGTAGGGAATGGGGTAGTAGGGAATGGGGTAGTAGGGAATGAGGTAGTAGGGAATGGGGAAGTAGAAATAGGGTAGTAGGGAATAGGGTAGTAGGGAATGGGGTAGCAGGGAATGGGGTAGTAGGGAATGGGGAAGTAGGGAATGGGGTAGTAGGGAATGAGGTAGTAGGGAATGGGGTAGTAGGGAATGGGGAAGTAGGGAATGGGGTAGTAGGGAATGAGGTAGTAGGGAATGGGGTAGTAGGGAATGGAGTAGTAGGGAATGGAGAAGTAGAAATAGGGTAGTAGGGAATGGGGTAGTAGGGAATGGGGAAGTAGGGAATAGAGAAGTAGGGAATGGGGTAGTAGGGAATGGGGAAGTAGGGAATGGGGAAGTAGGGAATGGGGAAGTAGGGAATGGGGTAATAGGGAATGGGGTAGTAGGGAATGGGGTAATAGGGAATGGGGTAGGTGTGTAACACTCTCTCTCTCTCTCTCTTTCTGTCTCTCCAGACTACACTCTAATGTTCTCTACTATATACCTGTCTCTCTAGACTACACTGTAATGTTCTCTACTATATACCTGTCTCTCTTTCTGTCCCTCCAGACTACAGACTCTAATGTTCTCTACTATATACCTGTCTCTCTAGACTACACTCTAATGTTCTCTACTACATACCTGTCTCTCTCTCTGTCCCTCCAGGCTATAGACTCTGTTCTCTACTATATACCTGTCTCTCTTTCTGTCCCTCCAGACTACAGACTCTACTGTACTGTTACGTTCCCCAGTTTCTGTGTTGTATGTGTGTGTGTATTTCAGGAAATGTCTTCCTGGATTCTAAGCAGCTGATAGGTCAGCCCCATCGCAGATTGGAGCTCTGACCCCTCTCTCTCATCAGGGGAAACAGCTGTTTCTTCAATTGCCAACTCCTTCTCCAGCTTGATAAAAGCCAGAGTTCCTTCCCCAGGGAAGAGAGCTTCTTTTATGTCCTGTGTTGATTGTTGTGGCAGTCAGTAAAAGTTCTGTGGATATTATTTTGTAGCCGCTCCTTTAGCGGTATGTGTATACTAATAGGACTTAGTGTTTTTGGTTATTGAAAGCGTTCACTAAGTATTTTTAATTATTCTGTTTAATTTGTTCCCAGGGAGGAAAGGGGAACGCACCTTGGGAGTGTTTAGGCAAGAGGCCTGCAGGCAGCCAACAAGTGCTCAGCATATGTGAGAACTCCTTCAAGACTGTTGGAAAAGCATTCCTCATGTAGCTGGTTGAGAGAATTTCAAGAGTGTGCAAAGCTGTCATCAAGGGAAAGGGTGGCTACTTTGAAGAATTTGAAATATATTTTTAATTCTTTGGTTACTACACTTTTTTGGTTACTACCTGATTCCATATGTGTTATTTCATAGTTTTGATGTCTTCTCTATTATTCTACAATGTAGAAAAGAGTAAAAATAAAGAAAAGCCCTTGAACTTTTGACTGGTACTGTATGTCGCATTGGCTGTCTTTTCCAGACTTTCCACTTTGGTAGTGAGCACTTCCAATGATTCAATTACCAGTTTTAATTGTAAATCGAAGGCAGAGGTAATGCCTCACAAATAATCTCTCGTATAGTAGCTTTCAACTCTTTCTGTTGGTGTTGAGAGCTGTCATGTTCCCACAGTTCAATTGTGGACAGAGAAATTCTAGAGCGTAATAGACCTGCTAGTTATTTCTTGTCCCACATCTTAATGTGATGTTTAGTATCGAGAGGTTGCAAAAGAAAGCCATTTAAAGGCCACTCGCTTCAACGCATGCCACCGGAACCTTTCCTCAATATTTAGTTTTTCCACTTTTTTATATCTCTAATATATTATGTACCGTGAAGAACTAAGTGAAAGGGTGTGTTCTGTTGTTCTACGGGTGTGTTCTGTTGTTCTACGGGTGTGTTCTGTTGTTCTAGGTGCTGCTCCCTAACACGTTCTGCACCAACGCGTTCTTCAAGAACAACTCCTGGATGACTCTGCTGCAGAAGAGTGGGTAGAACAGAAAACATGGGAGGCTAATTGTTTACAGCCAGTAGAGTTTTACAGCTCATCATCACTACAGCAGAGTTGCATGTGTTGCAGAAATCCCACCAGTCAGTCAGCCACATCGTCGCATGCCATATTACCATATTATACAAGCTATTTTAATTACTGACATTTCATACGCTTTGTGTCAGTTACTCAACATATTCAGAGAGCAGGGGTTTTTCTGGGCGTGCCGCCTAATACCCTTTTTGATCCAGAAAAAACTCTTGTTTTATTAGATGAATGAGCGTAGTGGATGTTTGTATGTAATGAAGCTCTCTATTGGTTCCAGATTCTCCTGAGAACCAAGATGAGAACATCAAGAAAATCGCCTAGGGATGTTCATTTAATACAATATATACCATTTATAATAACACACACACACAAGTGACTACAATGACCTTACCTGGGTCCCTTGGCACCCTACTTCCTATAATAGTTTACCAGATCAGAAGTAGTGCACTACATAGGAAATAGGGTGCCATTTGGGATGCTGCTCTTCTTTTAGTACCGCTGATTCTACTGACGGTACTGAAGAGGTTGTAATCAAATCAAATTTCAAATCAAATGTATTTATATAGCCCTTCTTACATCAGCTGATATCTCAAAGTGCTGTACAGAAACCCAGCCTAAAAACCCCAAACAGCAAGAAATGCAGGTGTAGATAGCATGAAATGAACAGTGGTGGTTGGCCATTTATTACATTAAAGTGTTGATTTGTCATCCATAGTGCAGTAGAGTGGTTTCAGTCTGAGGTTACATCTCAAATAGCACCCGATTCCCTACACAGTACCAACGTTTGGCCAAAGTAGTGCACTGTATAGGGTGCCATTTGGGACTCATTCCAAGGGGTTTTTCCTCAGATGATGTGCAGGGTGACATCCCTATAGGTCCGAGTCTCTACGATGCTCTGGGTTGGCTGTGATTGGCTGGTTCCAGTGGTTTGTCTGGTGTCATAGGGGGCTGGGTGGTTCTGAAAGACGTGGATACGCCTCTCTTTGTCTGTTAGGGGTGTAGCTGACCTCTTGTACTGGAACGACCTCTGCCTCAGGAACTCCCTTCAGGAAGTGACATCACACTTATGTTTCATGGTCCTTTAAAACAGATCTGTGGCACATATAGCTCTCAGCTAGGGCCCCTATTGATTTTTCACTAACATTTCCTGTTACTAAATACAACTACAAGACAGTGATATAGACTAGTATCTATTAAGTTATTTACTATATTTGTAGAATCTGAGATTCTGTTGTGACTAATGTTAGTGTGTATGGTAATAAAGGTTGAGGTAACATACATGAACTGGTACTTGTAGAGTCAGGATTGTTAGGTAAGGGTTAGAGTCAGGAGTGTTAGGGTTAGGGGGTGTTAGTGTTAGGTAAGGGTTAGGGTCAGGAGTGTTAGGTAAGGGTTAGAGTCAGGAGTGTTAGGTAAGGGTTAGAGCCAGGAGTGTTAGATAAGGGTTAGATTCAGGAGTGTTAGGGTTAGGTAAGGGTTAGAGTCATGAGTGTTAGGTAAGGGTTAGAGTCAGGGGGTTAGGTAAGGGTTAGAGTCATGAGTGTTAGGTATGGGTTAGAGTCAGGGGGTTAGGTAAGGGTTAGAGTCATGAGTGTTAGGTAAGGGTTAGAGTCAGGGGGTTAGGTAAGGGTTAGAGTCAGGAGTGTTAGGGTCAGGTAAGGGTTAGAGTCAGGGGGTTAGGTAAGGGTTAGAGTCAGGGGGTTAGGTAAGGGTTAGAGTCAGGGGGTTAGGGTTAGGTAAGGGTTAGAGCCAGGAGTGTTAGGTAAGGGTTAGAGTCAGGAGTGTTAGGTAAGGGTTAGAGCCAGGAGTGTTAGGGTTAGGTAAGGGTTAGAGTCAGGAGTGTTAGGTAAGGGTTAGAGTCAGGAGTGTTAGATAAGGGTTAGATTCAGGAGTGTTAGGGTTAGGTAAGGGTTAGAGTCATGAGTGTTAGGTAAGGGTTAGAGTCAGGGGGTTAGGTAAGGGTTAGAGTCAGGGGGTTAGGTAAGGGTTAGAGTCAGGAGTGTTAGGGTCAGGTAAGGGTTAGAGTCAGGGGGTTAGGGTTGGGTAAGGGTTAGAGTCAGGGGGTTAGGTAAGGGTTAGAGTCAGGGGGTTAGGGTTAGGTAAGGGTTAGAGTCAGGGGGTTAGGTAAGGGTTAGAGTCAGGGGGTTAGGGTTAGGTAAGGGTTAGAGCCAGGAGTGTTAGGTAAGGGTTAGAGTCAGGAGTGTTAGGTAAGGGTTAGAGTCAGGGGGTTAGGTAAGGGTTAGAGTCAGGAGTGTTAGGTATGGGTTAGAGTCAGGAGTGTTAGGGTTATTATGCTAATTCGATTTCTGCGGGGGGTTAAAAGACGCATAGCCAACAAAGGGAAATACGGTGTACGTGAAGTGTTAATTGGTTAAGTGAGTGTCCTCATGGTAACTTCCATAAAGTGATACTTGTTGTAGTGTGAGCAGGGTTAGGGGTTAGGCTAGGGAGGAAGTGTTAGCATTAGGTAACATACATAAAGTGTTACTTGTAGTATGAGCAGGGTTTGGTGTTAGGCTAGGGAGGAAGTGTTAGCTTTAGGTAACATACATAAAGTGTTACTTGTTTTAGTGTTAGCAGGGTTTGGTGTTAGGCTAGGGAGGAAGTGTTAGCATTAGGTAACATACATAAAGTGTTACTTGTTGTAGTATGAGCAGGGTTTGGTGTTAGGCTAGGGAGAAAGTGTTAGCTTTAGGTAACATACATAAAGTGTTACTTGTTGTAGTGTGAGGAGGGTTTGGTGTTAGGCTAGGGGGGAAGTGTTAGCATAAAGTGTTACTTGTTGTAGTGTTAGCAGGGTTAGGGGTTAGGCTAGGGGGGAAGTGTTAGCATTAGGTAACATACATAAAGTGATACTTGTTGTAGTGTGAGGGTTGTCGTGGTAATGTATGTGAAGTGTCGCTTGTTGTAGTGAGGGTGGTCATGGTAACTTACGTAAAGTGGTACTTGTAGTGTGAGGGTTGTCGTGGTAATGCATGTGAAGTGTTGCTTGTTGTAGTGAGGGTGGTCATGGTAACTTACGTAAAGTGGTACTTGTTGTAGTGAGGGTTGTCGTGGTAACTTACGTAAAGTGGTACTTGTAGTGTGAGGGTTGTCGTGGTAATGCATGTGAAGTGTTGCTTGTTGTAGTGAGGGTGGTCATGGTAACTTACGTAAAGTGGTACTTGTTGTAGTGTGAGGGTTGTCGGGGGATAGTGTTCTTATCCCAGCTCAGACTGTGGTCTGGGAACGGTCCCGGGGCGAAGGAAGAGCTCTCCTCTCTCACCCCCGCCATACGGCCTGACCTGGAGACCTGCTGGGGTTGTTGCAGTACTGACAGTACTGGCATGGGCTGTGATACAACACACACACACAACCATTACCATACAGTAAGTACACACACAACCATTATCATACAGTAAGTACACACACACACAACCATTATCATACAGTAAGTACACACACACACACACAACCATACAAACACCAGAGACGGTGGAAGGATTTTTCAATTGGGTAAATTGTTTTTACTAAGTTTGATCGTTTTCTGCTTAGAATTTCCGACATTCAGAAGGTTTGTGGATGCTTCTCTTCTGTCATTACTTGATGCTGTTGAATACTTAATAAATCAAATCAAATCTAATGTTATTGGTCACATACACATATTTATCAGATGTTACTGCAGATGTAACGAAATGCTTCTGTTCCTAGCTCCAACAGTGCAGTAATATCTAACAATACACATAAATATAAAAGTAATATAACGGAATTAAGAAAGATATAAATATTAGTACAAGCAATGTCGGAGTGTCATTGACTAAAATACAGTAGAATATAATACAGCATATAAACTCAGCAAAAAAAGAAACAGCCCTTTTTCAGGACCCTGTCTTTCAAAGATAATTTGTAAAAATCCAAATAACTTCACAGATCTTCATTGTAAAGGGTTTAAACGCTGTTTCCCATGCTTGTTCAATGAACCATAAATAATTCATGAACATGCACCTGTGGAACGTTCATTAAGACACTAACAGCTTACAGACGGTAGGCAATTAAGGTCACAGTTATGAAAACTTAGGACACTAAAGAGGCCTTTCTACTGACTCTGAAAAACACCAAAATAAAGATGCCCAGGGTCCCTGCTCATCTGCATGAACGTGCCTTATGCATGCTGCAAGGAGGCATGAGGACTGCAGATGTGGTCAGGGCAATAAATTGCAATGTCCGTACTGTGAGACGCCTAAGACAGCGCTACAGGGATACAGGATGGACAGCTGATCGTCCTCGCAGTGGCAAACCATGTGTAACAACACCTGCACAGGATCGGTACATCTGAACATCACACCTGTAGGACAGGTACAGGACGGCAACAACAACTGCCCGAGTTACACCAGGAACGCACAATCCCTCCATCAGTGCTCAGACTGTCCGCAATAGGCTGAGAGAGGCTGGACTGAGGGCTTGTAGGCCTGTTGTAAGGCAGGTCCTCACCAGACATCACCGGCAACAACGTCGCCTATGGGCACAAACCCACCATCGCTGGACCAGACAGGACTGGCAAAAAGTGCTCTTCACTGACGAGTCTCGGTTTTGTCTCACCAGGGGTGATGGTCGGATTCGCGTTTATCATCGAAGGAATGAACGTTACACCGAGGCCTGTAATCTGGAGCGGGATCGATTTGGAGGTGAAGGTTCCGTCATGGTTTGGGGTGGTGAGTCACAGCATCATTAAACTGAGCTTGTTGCAGGCAATCTCAATGCTGTGCGTTACAGGGAAGACATCCTCCTCCCTCATGTGGTACCCTTCCTGCAGGCTCCTCCTGACATGACCCTCCAGCATGACAATGCCACCAGCCATACTGCTCATTCTGTGCATGATTTCCTGCAAGACAGGAATGTCAGTGTTCTGCCATGGCCAGCGAAGAGCCAGGATCTCAATCCCATTGAGGACGTCTGGGACCTGTTGGATCGGAGGGTGAGGGCTAGGTCCATTCCCCCCCAGAAATGTCCAGGAACTTGCAGGTGCCTTGGTGGAAGAGTGAGGTAACATCTCACAGCAAGAACTGGCAAATCTGGTGCAGTCCATGAGGAGGAGATGCACACCAGATACTGACTGTTACTTTTGATTTTGACACTCCCCCTTTGTTTAGGGACAAATTATTCAAATTCTGTTAGTCAACTTCTTATGGATCAAATCCTGTTAACGGGATCGATTTGACAACATCCGGTGAAACTGCAGAGCGCGAAATTCCCCAAAAAATTATTACAAATATTTCACTTTCATACATTCACAAGTGCAATACACCAAATTAAAGCCTGACTTCTTGTTAATCTAGCCACCGTGTCAGATTTCAAAAAGGCTTTACGGCGAAAGCAAACCATGCAATTATCTGAGGACAGCACCCCATCAAACAAACACATGACAATCATAATTCAACCCTCCAGGAGCGACACAAAACTCAGAAATAACGATATAATTCATGCCTTACCTTTGAATATCTTCTTCTGTTGGCACTCCAATATGTCCCATAAACATCCCAAATGGTCCTTTTGTTCGATAAATTCCGTCGTTATATCTCAATTTATTTGGCGCGTTTGGTTCAGAAATACACCGGTTCCAACTCGCGCAACATGAATACAAAATATTGAATAAATTACCTGTAATCTTGATCCAAACAACTTTCCTAATATAACTTTAGGTATTTTTTAACCTAAATAATCGATTAAATTTAAGACGGGATAAACTGTGTTCAATACAGGACAAAAACAAAGTGGAGCGAGCTTTCAGGTCGCACGCCCCAACCACAACAGTACACTAAACTCGACCCTCATTACTCAAAAGAAAAACATCAACCAATTTCTAAAGTCTGTTGACATCCAGTGGAAGCGATAGGAACTGCAAGCAAGTGCCTTAGAAAACAAGATCCACATAGAAACCCCATTGAAAACACTGTCACCTCAAAAAAAAAAAAAATCCTGGATGGATTGTCCTCGGGGTTTCGCCTGCCAAATAAGTTCTGTTATACTCACAGACATAATTTTAACAGTTTTAGAAACTTTAGAGTGTTCTCTATCCAAATCTACCATTATATGCATATCCTAGCTGTGGCATTGTGTTATGTGACAAAACGAGACATTTTAGAGTGGCCTTCTATTGTTCCCATCACAAGGTACACCTGTGTAATGATTATGCTGTTCAATCAGCTAGTTGATGTGCCACACCTGTCAGGTGGATGGATTATCTTGGCAAAGGAGAAATGCTCACTAACAGGGATGTAAACAAATTTGTGCACCACATTTGAGAGAAATAAGCTTTTGTGCATATGGAACATTTCTGAGATTTTTTTTTTGCTCATGAAACATGAGACCTACACTTTACATGTTGCATTTTTATTTTTGTTCAGTGTAGTTGACATTGGTCAAGTTTTGTCTTTCATTTCTGCTTCTCTAGCGGAGCGAGGACGCTCAGGGAACGGGGAGGTTTTTTGTGCAAAATGTCCAAATGACATCAATTGGACCGGTTTTAAGGAAGTAAAAAAAATCCAACATTCTGGTAGTATATCAGTTCATCTTGGATGCACATTATGTGGTAAAAAATTCTATAATGTCAGGTTTTATTTCGCTGAAAGAAATTGCATGTTTAGGCTACACAACAGGTCTCTAAACGTGCATTCTTACAGTATTCTCTCAAGATGCTGAAAGAAAGAAATCATATTTCTCCACTTCTGTTCGCGAGACAAAATTAACATTTTACCGCAAGAAACAGTTCATTGTTCAGGAGATAATTCTATAATAGGCTACAATTGAAGCCTACAGTCAGTGTCCAGACTTCAGCTACTATTCCAACTAGGCTACTGTTCCCATCTGAACTTGAAATCAAGGAGTACGGCCGTCTCTGACACACACGTTATCACACATCTCTGGCTCAAGGAGCAAGAGAACACTAACTGTATTTCAGGGGAACAACATGATGTCATGTTCTGTAATTCCTCCTCAACATTACTTTTGGTTTTCTGTGATTGTCTATTAAATAGGGGCAGGAGTGTTTCCTGAAGCTGTGTCCTCCTTAACAGGTACATTTCCTGTCCCTACTCCAGTTCCCTACCTTGAGGGTGAGGCCAGGTTTCCTGAGGGAGTATTTCATTGGTCGATCCTTCAGTATATCATGCAGCTTCCCTGGGTCGGCCCCGCCCATGTGGCAGCTGAACTGTGGGACTCGCTCGCGGCTGCAGTCTGGCGCGGGAGTGCGTCCTGCGTCAGGCAGCACCTTCCTCAGCCAGCGGTAGTACTGAGACTGGGCTCCCTGCAGCTGCTCCCTCTGCAGACTCTCTCCTGGGGGAGGGAACACAGGTAGGAGCATATTATAATTAATGTTTCACAATGCCGTGCCCTACTGAACGCCGTGCCCTACTGAACGCCGTGCCCTGCTGAACGCCGTGCCCTGCTGAACGCCGTGCCCTACTGAACGGCGTGCCCTACTGAACGGCGTGCCCTGCTGAATGCCGTGCCCCGCTGAATGCCGTGCCCCACTGAACGCCGTGCCCTACTGAACGCCGTGCCCTACTGAACGCCGTTCCCTACTGAACGCCGTGCCCTGCTGAACGCCGTGCCCTGCTGAACGCCGTGCCCTGCTGAACGGCGTGCCCTACTGAACGCCGTGCCCTACTGAACGCCGTGCCCTACTGAACGCCGTGTTCTACTGAACGCCGTGACCTACTGAACGCCGTGTCCTACTGAATGCCGTGCCCTGCTGAATGCCGTATCCTTCTGAACACTGTAACCGACTAAAATCTGGGCCATACTGAACACTGTAACCTACTAAAATCTGGGCCATACTGAACACTGTAACCTACTGAACACTACTGAACACTGTGCCAAACTGAAAACTGTATCCTACTGAACGCTGTATCTTACTGAACACTGTAACCTACTGAATGGTGTATCCTACTGAATGCTGTATCCTATTGAACGCTGTATCCTACTGAACGCTGTATTCTACTAAATGCTGTATCCTACTGAACACTGGGCTATACTGTAACCTACTGAACGCTGCATCTTACTGAACACTGACCTACTGAACGCTGTGTCCTACTGAACTCTATTCTACTAAACACTGTATCCTACTGAACACTAACCTACTGAACGCTGTATCCTACTGAACACTGCGACCTACTGAACTCTGTTCTACTAAACGCTGTATCCTACTGAATGCTATATCCTACTGAACTCTAACCTACTGAACACTGTATCCTACTAAATGCTGGGCTTTACTGAACGCTGTATCCTACTAAACGCTGGGCCATACTGAACGCTGTAACCTACTAAATGCTCGGCCATACTGAACGCTGTATCCTACTGAATGCTGTATCCTACTGAACGCTGTATCCTACTAAATGCTGTATTCTACTAAATGCTGTATCCTACTGAACGCTGTATCCTACTGAACGCTGTATCCTACTAAAAGATGTATCCTACTAAATGCTGGGCCATACTGAAAAATGTAACCTACTGAACGCTGTATCCTACTAAATGCTGGGCCATATTGAACAATGTAACCTACTGAACGCTGTATCCTACTAAACGCTGTATCCTACTGAACACTGGGCCATACTAAATGCTGTAACCTACTGCCGTGCCATGCTGAACGCCGTGCCCTACTGAACGGCGTGCCCTACTGAATGCCGTGCCCTGCTGAATGCCGTGCCCCACTGAACGCCGTGCCCTACTGAACGCTGTGCTCTACTGAACGCCGTGCCCTGCTGAACGCCGTGCCCTGCTGAACGCCGTTCCCTGCTGAACGCCGTGCCCTGCTGAACGCCGTGCCCTGCTGAACGCCGTGCCCTACTGAACGCCGTGCCCTACTGAACGCCGTGCCCTACTGAACGCCGTGCCCTACTGAACGTCGTGTCCTACTGAACGCCGTGCCCTACTGAACGCCGTGCCCTACTGAATGCCGTGTCCTACTGAATGCCGTGCTCTGCTGAATGCCGTATCCTTCTGAACACTGTAACCGACTAAAATCTGGGCCATACTGAACACTGTAACCTACTAAAATCTGGGCCATACTGAACACTGTAACCTACTGAACACTGAATACTACTGAACACTGTGCCAAACTGAAAACTGTATCCTACTGAACGCTGTATCTTACTGAACACTGTAACCTACTGAACGGTGTATCCTACTGAATGGTGTATCCTATTGAACGCTGTATCCTACTGAAAGCTGTATCCTACTGAACGCTGTATTCTACTAAATGCTGTATCCTACTGAACACTGGGCTATACTGTAACCTACTGAACGCTGCATCTTACTGAACACTGACCTACTGAACGCTGTGTCCTACTGAACTCTATTCTACTAAACACTGTATCCTACTGAACACTAACCTACTGAACGCTGTATCCTACTGAACACTGCGACCTACTGAACTCTGTTCTACTAAACGCTGTATCCTACTGAATGCTATATCCTACTGAACTCTAACCTACTGAACACTGTATCCTACTAAATGCTGGGCTTTACTGAACGCTGTATCCTACTAAACACTGGGCCATACTGAACGCTGTATCCTACTGAATGCTGTATCCTACTGAACGCTGTATCCTACTAAATGCTGTATCCTACTAAATGCTGGGCCATACTGAACAATGTAACCTACTGAACGCTGTATCCTACTAAATGCTGGGCCATACTGAACAATGTAACCTACTGAACGCTGTATCCTACTAAACGCTGTATCCTACTGAACACTGGGCCATACTAAATGCTGTAACCTACTGAATGCTGTATCCTACTGAACACTGTAACCTACTGAACGCTGGGCCATACTGAACGCTGTATCCTACTGAACACTGTATCCTACTGAACACTGTATCCTACTGAACACTAACCTACTGAACACTGTATCCTACTGAACACTGTAACCTACTGAACACTGTAACCTACTGAATGCTGTATCCTTTTAAACGCTGGGCCATACTGAACGCTGTATCCTACTGAACGCTGTATCCTACTGAACACTGTATCCTACTGAATGCTGTATCCTACTAAATGCTGTATCCTACTAAATGCTGGGCCATACTGAACACTGTAACCTACTAAATGCTGGGTCATACTGAACACTAACCTACTGAACACTATCCTACTAAATGCTGTATCCTACTAAATGCTGGGCCATACTGAACGCTGTATCCTACTGAATGCTGTATCCAACTAAATGCTGGGCCATACTGAACGCTGTATCCTACTGAATGCTGTATCCAACTAAATGCTGGGCCATACTGAACGCTGTATCCTACTGAATGCTGTATTCAACTAAATGCTGGGCAATACTGAACGCTGTAACCTACTGAATGCTGTATCCTAACGCTGTATTCTACTGAACACTGTATCCTACTGAACACTGTATCCTACTGAATGCTGTATCCTACTGAATGCTGTATCCTACTGAATGCTGTAACCTACTGAACGCTGTATCCTACTGAACGCTGTATTCTACTGAACGCTGTATCCTACTGAATACTGGGCGATACTGAACGCAGTGCACTACTGAACACTGTGCCCTACTACTACATGGCCCTGGTAACTATGAAATAACACACATGGAATCATGTAGTAACCAAAAAAGTGTTAAACAAATCAAAATATATTTTAGATTCTTCAAAGTAGCCACCCTTCGCCTTGATGACAGCTTTGCACACTCTTGGCATTCTCTCAACCAGCTTCACCTGGTATGCTTTTCCAACAGTCTTGAAGGAGTTTCCATATAAGCTGAGCACTTGTTGGCTGCTTTTCCTTCACTCTGTGCTCCAAATCATCCCAAACCATCTCAATTGGGTTGAGGTTGAGTGATTGTGGAGGCCAGGTCATCTGATGCAGCACTCCATCACTCTCCTTCTTCTTGTTATTTCATCGTTTTGATGTCTTCACTATCATTCTACAATGTAGAAAACAGTAAAAAATTAAGAAAAACCCTTGAATGGGTAGCTGTCTCCAAACCTTTGACTGGTACTATACAGCGGTCTCTACCTGGTCCCTACTTGTGAAGTGGATGATGACAAGTAGGACAGAGCTGAATACGGGTATGGTAAACTGGTATGGTAAACTAACCAGGTAGGTGTATAGTAACTATAGAGACAGGGTGGGGGTCTGGTACCTGGTAGGTGTACAGTAACTATAGAGACAGGGTGGGGGTCTGGTACCTGGTAGGTGTACAGTAACTATAGAGACAGGGTGGGGGTCTGGTACCTGGTAGGTGTACAGTAACTATAGAGACAGGGTAGGGGTCTGGTACCTGGTAGGTGTATAGTAACTATAGAGACAGGGTGGGGGTCTGGTACCTGGTAGGTGTATAGTAACTATAGAGACAGGGTGGGGGTCTGGTACCTGGTAGGTGTACAGTAACTATAGAGACAGGGTGGGGGTCTGGTACCTGGTAGGTGTACAGTAACTATAGAGACAGGGTGGGGGTCTGGTACCTGGTAGGTGTACAGTAACTATAGAGACAGGGTGGGGGTCTGGTACCTGGTAGGTGTACAGTAACTATAGAGACAGGGTGGGGGTCTGGTACCTGGTAGGTGTACAGTAACTATAGAGACAGGGTGGGGGTCTGGTACCTGGTAGGTGTATAGTAACTATAGAGACAGGGTGGGGGTCTGGTACCTGGTAGGTGTACAGTAACTATAGAGACAGGGTGGGGGTCTGGTACCTGGTAGGTGTACAGTAACTATAGAGACAGGGTGGGGGTCTGGTACCTGGTAGGTGTACAGTAACTATAGAGACAGGGTGGGGGTCTGGTACCTGGTAGGTGTACAGTAACTATAGAGACAGGGTGGGGGTCTGGTACCTGGTAGGTGTATAGTAACTATAGAGACAGGGTGGGGGTCTGGTACCTGGTAGGTGTATAGTAACTATAGAGACAGGGTGGGGGTCTGGTACCTGGTAGGTGTATAGTAACTATAGAGACAGGGTGGGGGTCTGGTACCTGGTAGGTGTACAGTAACTATAGAGACAGGGTGGGGGTCTGGTACCTGGTAGGTGTACAGTAACTATAGAGACAGGGTGGGGGTCTGGTACCTGGTAGGTGTACAGTAACTATAGAGACAGGGTAGGGGTCTGGTACCTGGTAGGTGTATAGTAACTATAGAGACAGGGTGGGGGTCTGGTACCTGTTAGGTGTACAGTAACTATAGAGACAGGGTGGGGGTCTGGTACCTGGTAGGTGTACAGTAACTATAGAGACAGGGTGGGGGTCTGGTACCTGGTAGGTGTACAGTAACTATAGAGACAGGGTGGGGGTCTGGTACCTGGTAGGTGTACAGTAACTATAGAGACAGGGTGGGGGTCTGGTACCTGGTAGGTGTACAGTAACTATAGAGACAGGGTGGGGGTCTGGTACCTGGTAGGTGTATAGTAACTATAGAGACAGGGTGGGGGTCTAGTACCTGGTAGGTGTACAGTAACTATAGAGACAGGGTGGGGGTCTGGTACCTGGTAGGTGTACAGTAACTATAGAGACAGGGTGGGGGTCTGGTACCTGGTAGGTGTATAGTAACTATAGAGACAGGGTGGGGGTCTGGTACCTGGTAGGTGTACAGTAACTATAGAGACAGGGTGGGGGTCTGGTACCTGGTAGGTGTACAGTAACTATAGAGACAGGGTGGGGGTCTGGTACCTGGTAGGTGTACAGTAACTATAGAGACAGGGTAGGGGTCTGGTACCTGGTAGGTGTCCAGTAACTATAGAGACAGGGTGGGGGTCTGGTACCTGGTAGGTGTACAGTAACTATAGAGACAGGGTGGGGGTCTGGTACCTGGTAGGTGTATAGTAACTATAGAGACAGGGTGGGGTCTGGTACCTGGTAGGTGTACAGTAACTATAGAGACAGGGTGGGGGTCTGGTACCTGGTAGGTGTATAGTAACTATAGAGACAGGGTGGGGGTCTGGTAGCTGGTAGGTGTCCAGTAACTATAGAGACAGGGTGGGGGTCTGGTACCTGGTAGGTGTACAGTAACTATAGAGACAGGGTGGGGGTCTAGTACCTGGTAGGTGTATAGTAACTATAGAGACAGGGTGAGGGTCTGGTACCTGGTAGGTGTACAGTAACTATAGTAACAGGGCTGAAGGTGTGTTACCTGCCAGGTATATAGTAACAGGGCTGAAGGTGTGTTACCTGCCAGGTGTAGAGTAACAGGGCTGAAGGTGTGTTACCTGCCAGGTGTATAGTAACAGGGCTGAAGGTGTGTTACCTGCCAGGTATATAGTAACAGGGCTGAAGGTGTGTTACCTGCCAGGTGTGTAGTAACAGGGCTGAAGGTGTGTTACCTGCCAGGTGTATAGTAACAGGGCTGAAGGTGTGTTACCTGCCAGGTGTATAGTAACAGGGCTGAAGGTGTGTTACCTGCCAGGTGTATAGTAACAGGGCTGAAGGTGTGTTACCTGCCAGGTGTATAGTAACAGGGCTGAAGGTGTGTTACCTGCCGTGTGTATAGTAACAGGGCTGAAGGTGTGTTACCTGCCAGGTGTATAGTAACAGGGCTGAAGGTGTGTTACCTGCCAGGTGTATAGTAACAGGGCTGAAGGTGTGTTACCTGCCAGGTGTATAGTAACAGGGCTGAAGGTGTGTTACCTGCCAGGTGTATAGTAACAGGGGGGAAGGTGTGTTACCTGCCAGGTGTATAGTAACAGGGCTGAAGGTGTGTTACCTGCCAGGTGTGTAGTAACAGGGCTGAAGGTGTGTTACCTGCCAGGTGTATAGTAACAGGGCTGAAGGTGTGTTACCTGCCAGGTGTATAGTAACAGGGCTGAAGTTGTGTTACCTGCCAGGTGTATAGTAACAGGGCTGAAGGTGTGTTACCTGCCAGGTGTGTAGTAACAGGGCTGAAGGTGTGTTACCTGCCAGGTGTATAGTAACAGGGCTGAAGGTGTGTTACCTGCCAGGTGTATAGTAACAGGGCTGAAGGTGTGTTACCTGCCAGGTGTATAGTAACAGGGCTGAAGTTGTGTTACCTGCCAGGTGTATAGTAACAGGGCTGAAGGTGTGTTACCTGCCAGGTGTAGAGTAACAGGGGGGACAGGACTCAAGACTGATGGGGGTCTGATGTAGAGCTCCATGTCGTCGTAGCGGTGTAGCCAGGGTCGGATGTCTCTCTGAGGCAGTGTGGGTCTCAGGGTGTTGCCATGGAGCACATTCTCTCTCCAAGGCTATGGAGGTAGAAACATTACACATTAAGATGCCACACATAGCTGTTTTAAATACATCACTAACCATAACCCTATAGAGATATACATCACTAACCCTATAGAGATATACATCACTAACACTATAGAGATATACATCACTAACCCTATAGAGATATACATCACTAGCCCTATAGAGATATACATCACTAACCCTATAGATATAAACATCACTAACCCTATAGAGATATACATCACTAACCATAACCCTATAGAGATATACATCACTAACCCTATAGATATAAACATCACTAACCCTATAGAGATATACATCACTAACCATAACCCTATAGAGATATACATCACTAGCCCTATAGAGATATACATCACTAGCCCTATAGAGATATACATCACTAGCCCTATAGAGATATACATCACTAACCCTATAGAGATATACATCACTAACCCTATAGAGATATACATCACTAACCCTATAGAGATATACATCACTAGCCCTATAGAGATATACATCACTAACCCTATAGAGATATACATCACTAACCCTATAGATATAAACATCACTAACCCTATAGAGATATACATCACTAAACATAACCCTATAGAGATATACATCACTAACCCTATAGAGATATACATCACTAA
Source organism: Salmo trutta (assembly GCF_901001165.1). NCBI lineage: Eukaryota > Metazoa > Chordata > Actinopteri > Salmoniformes > Salmonidae > Salmo > Salmo trutta. The sequence continues at coordinate 561,064 of NC_042972.1, read as the reverse complement.
CCATAACCCTATAGAGATATACATCACTAACCCTATAGAGATATACATCACTAACCCTATAGAGATATACATCACTAACCCTATAGAGATATACATCACTAACCCTATAGAGATATAAATCACTAACCCTATAGAGATATACATCACTAACCATAACCCTACAGAGATATACATCACTAACCATAACCCTACAGAGATATACATCACTAACCCTATAGAGATATACATCACTAACCCTATAGAGATATACATCACTAACCCTATAGAGATATACATCACTAACCCTATAGAGATATACATCACTAACCCTATAGAGATATACATCACTAACCCTATAGAGATATACATCACTAACCCTATAGAGATATACATCACTAACCATAACCCTATAGAGATATACATCACTAACCCTATAGAGATATACATCACTAACCCTATAGAGATATAGATCACTAACCCTATAGAGATATACATCACTAACCATAACCCTACAGAGATATACATCACTAACCATAACCCTACAGAGATATACATCACTAACCCTATAGAGATATACATCACTAACCCTATAGAGATATACATCACTAACCCTATAGAGATATACATCACTAACCCTATAGAGATATACATCACTAACCCTATAGAGATATACATCACTAACCCTATAGAGATATACATCACTAACCATAACCCTATAGAGATATACATCACTAACCCTATAGAGATATACATCACTAACCCTATAGAGATATAGATCACTAACCCTATAGAGATATACATCACTAACCCTATAGAGATATACATCACTAACCCTATAGAGATATACATCACTAATGGCGTCAGACCGAGGCCTTGCATCTGTCCTCGTGCTCCTAGACCTTAGTGCTGCTTTTGATACCATTGATTATCACATTCTTTTGGAGAGATTAGAAACCCAATTTGGTCCACACGGGCAAATTCTGGCCTGATTTAGATCTTATCTGTTGTGAAGATATCAGTTTGTCTCTGTGGATGGTTTGTCCTCTGACAAATCAACTGTAAATGTCGGTGTCCCTCAAGGGTCTGTTTTAGGACCTGTTTTAGACTCTGTTTTAGGAAATGCGCTAAAATTCAAACCGGACAATAGCGTATTCATTCAAGGAGAAAAAAGAAGGAACAGCGTGCTCGCGGGAACGCGCATATCCAATCTCTTTGTCCCCAGGCAGACCACTCAGAAACTGAGCTACTATTCTCTGCCCAGTGACAGGGGAAGGCTCAAGACACTTTCTGAAGGCTGTTGACAGCCAATGGAAGCCTTAGAAAGTGCAACGTGACCACACAGATACTGTAGTTTCGAAAGGGACTAGAAAGAACTACATTTCTCAGACCCTTCACTTCCTGGTTGACTTTTTCTCAGGTTTTTGCCTGCCATATGAGTTCTGTTATACTCACAGACACCATTCAAACAGTTTTAGAAACTTCAGAGTGTTTTCTATCATTATATACTAATAATATGCAAATATTTGACTCTGGGCCCGAGTAGTAGGCCGTTTAATTTGGGTACGTTTCTCATCCGGCCGTGAAAATACTGCCCCCTATAGCGAAGAGGTTAAGGCTAGGGCTGATTTCAAGGTTTTACTACCTACCTATCTTTCAGATTTGGTCCTGCTGTACATACCTACACGTACGCTACAGTCACAAGACGCAGGCCTCCTTACTGTCCCTAGAACTTCTAAGCAAACAGCTGGAGGTAGGGCTTTCTCCTATAGAGCTCCATTTTTATGGAATGGTCTGCCTACCCATGTGAGAGACGCAGACTCGGTCTCAACCTTTAAGTCTTTATTGAAGACTCATCTCTTCAGTAGGTCCTATGATTGAGTGTAGTCTGGCCCAGGAGTGTGAAGGTGAACGGAAAGGCACTGGAGCAACGAACCGCCCTTGCTGTCTCTGCCTGGCCAGTTCCCCTCTCTCCACTGGGATTCTCTGCCTCTAACCCTATTACAGGGGCTGAGTCACTGGCTTACTGGTGTTCTTCCATGCCGTCCCTAGGAGGGGTGCATCACTTGAGTGGGTTGAGTCACTGACGTGATCTTCCTGTCCGGGTTGGCGCCCCCCCTTGGGTTCGTGCCGTGGGGGAGATCTTTGTGGGCTATACTCGGCCTTGTCTCAGGATGTTAAGTTGGTGGTTGGAGGTATCCCTCTAGTGGTGTGGGGGCTGTGCTTTGGCAAGTGGGTGGGGATATCCTGCCTGTTTGGCCCTGTCCGGGGGTATCATCGGACGGGGCCACAGTGTCTCCCAACCCCTCCTGTCTTATCCGGTGTCCTGTGTGAATTTAAGTATGCTCTCTCTAATTCTCTCCCTTTTTCTCTCTATTTGGTGCCAGAATAACAACCTATTCCTCAACATAACCAGGACTAAGGAGATGATTGTGGACTACAGGAAAAGGAGGACCAAGCACGCCCCATTCTCATCGACGGGGCTGTAGTGGAGCAGGTTGAGAGCTTCAAGTTCCTTGGTGTCCACATCAACAACAAACTAGAATGGTCCAAACACACCAAGACAGTTGTGAAGAGGGCACGACAAAGCCTATTCCCCCTCAGGAAACTAAAAAGATTTGGCATGGGTCCTGAGATCCTCAAAAGGTTCTACAATTGCAACATTGAGAGCATCCTGACTGGTTGCATCACTGCCTGGTACGGCAACTGCTCGGCCTCTGACCTCAAGGCACTACAGAGGGTAGTGCGTACGGCCCAGTACATCACTGGGGCTAAATTCCCTGCCATCCAGGACCTCTACACCAGGCGGTGTCAGAGGAAGGCCCTAAAAATTGTCAAAGACTCCAGCCACCCCAGTCATAGACTGTTCTCTCTGCTACCACATGGCAAGCGGTACCGGAGTGCCAAGTCTAGGACAAAAAGGCTTCTCAACAGTTTTTACCCCCAAGCCATAAGACTCCTGAACAGGTAATCAAATGGTTACCCGGACTATTTGCATTGTGTGCCCCCCCCAACCCCTCTTTTTACTCTGCTGCTACTCTCTGTTTATCATATGTGCATAGTCCCTTTAACTATACAGTACATTCATGTCCATACTACCTCAATTGGGCTGACCAACCAGTGCTCCCACACATTGGCTAACCGGCTATCTGCATTGTGTCCCACCACCCGCCAACCCCTCTATTATGCTACTGCTACTCTCTGTTCATCATATATGCATAGTCACTTTAACCATATCTACATGTACATACTACCTCAATCAGCCTGACTAACCGGTGTCTGTATGTAGCCTTGCTACTTTTATAGCCTCGCTACTGTATATAGCCTGTCTTTTTACTGTTGTTTTATTTCTTTACTTACCTATTGTTCACCTAATACCTTTTTTGCACTATTGGTTAGAGCCTGTAAGTAAGCATTTCACTGTAAGGTCTACACCTGTTGTATTCGGCGCACATGACAAATAAACTTTGATTTGATTTGATTCTAGGGAGTTTTTCCTAGCCACCTTGATTCTACACCTGCATTGCTTGCTGTTTGGGGTTTTAGGCTGGGTTTCTGTACAGCACTTTGTGAAATCAGCTGATGTAAGAAGGGCTATATACATACATTTGATTGATTGATTGAATAAGAAGTCTTGTTTTCAGTTGCAGAACATACTGGTGATGGTGAAGCCTGCTGAAACCTGGGTTGTGAATGTGCCTTAATGAATATGACCCTGCTGTAACCTGACCTCTTACCCCTAACCCCTGGGCTATCTATGATATCACCTTCCTGAGCTCGTCTCTGCGGGCCTCATCGGGGTGTCTGGGATGTTCGTTGGCCTCGATGGAACTCCTGAAGCCTGGGTAGAGGAAGCCATCGTGGGTCCTCCAGGCTGCCCTCCTCTGGTTCTCCCTAGCCTTCCGCTCAGCCTCTACCTCCTGGGGGTCGACTGCAGCGCTGTGGTACTGCTGGTTGTAGGTCCACCTCGGCCCTAAAGACTGCATAGGGAGAGGAAGCGAGTATATTTAGCCCCTCTTGGAGGACAATGGATGTACACTGAACAAAAATATAAACACAACATGCAACAATTTAAACGTTTTTACTGAGTTACAGTTCATATAAGGAATTCAGTGTTTTAAAATACATTCATTAGGCCCTAATCTATGGATTTCACATGACTGGGAATACAGATACGCATCTGTTGGTCACAGATACCTTTCTTAAAAAAAGTAGGGACGTGGATCAGAAAACCAGTCAGTAGCTGGTGTGACCATCATTTGCCTCATTCAGTGTGACACATCTCCTTTGCATAGAGTTGATCAGGCTGTTGAACATGCTTAATGGGTGACATGTCTGGTGAGTATGCAGGCCATGGAAGAACTGGGACATTTTCAGCTTCCAGAAATTGTGTACAGATCCTTGCGACATGGGGCAGTGCATTATTATGCTGAAACATGAGGTGATGGAGGTGAATGAAGGGCACGACAATAAGCCTCAGGATCTCGTCACGGTATCTCTGTGCATTCAAATTGCCATCGATAAAATAAATTGTGTCCGTAGCTTATGCCTGCTCATACCTTAACCCCACTGCCACTATGGGGCACTCGGTTCACAACGCTGACATCAGCAAATCGCTTGCCCACACAACGCCAAACAGTGTGTACTTTTCTTGTTTTGTACTTTAGACGCTTTTCTTGTTTTGTGTCGTTCAATGTTCTTCGTCATTAAACTCACTAACTGCACTTGCTTCCTGACTCCCTGACTACCTTACTGAAATAAGCTTTTTGTGCGTATGGAACAATTCTGGCATCTTTTATTTCAGCTCATGAAACATGGGACCAACACTTTACGGGTTGCGTTTATATATTTGTTCAGTATAGATTTGAGAAATACTTATTTGTTATGAAACCCAGCACATTTTGGGTTGATGGTTTCTTCAGGGTTTCTCTGCCTGGGGAGAGGAATGCACATGTCCATGTAGCAAAGGTAGTTCAGTGAACCGTATTCCTGTGATGAGTAACCTTGAACACAAAACTAATCACTAATCATATGATGCAAAACTCGTCACACCGGCTGTATTTCTACATGCTTGAATGGCAAATAGCTCAGATACACACGAAAGCAAATTACCCCGGGAATCAATAGATTGTTATTGTTTTTTGTGCATCTCTGAGCAATCAAAATGGGTGAATGTCCCTTTAATTCAGCAGGCTAACATGATAGTGTGTCATGTTACCTGTGTCATCTCCCTAGCCTGCTCTGTCATGTTACCTGCAATGTTCTCTAATGTCATCTCTCTAATGTTATCTGTAATGTTATCTCTAATGTTACCTCTCTGTAGCATGTTTCTACCCGGTACCACATCCTGCTCCATACCTGCGTTGTGGTCTGAATGCTGTGTCTTTTGTCATCCAGTGGAGCTAGCAGTACTGCAGGTCTGGCCCTCTGCAGCTGAAGACTGGCCTGCTGCACTTCTGCAATGTTGGCCTGAGAATAAGTATGGATGGGTTGGATCAGAGTTACTGCAATGAAATGGTATTTGTTTTAAAAAACATCTAATCACATTTTATTGGACACATACATGCGTTTAGCAGGTGTAGCGAAATGCCCCTAGGCAACTTTATTTACTTAGCCTGGTCCTATATCTGTTTGTGTTGTCCATTAATCTGGTCTCAGAGCAAAACGTATTACATCTTACTAAAATCTATTTAGTATGTGTTACAGGCTTTGGTTTTTCCATTTATATTTTGAGGTTGGACGTTAGCATGTAGGGCGCACCGATTGGTGTCACCTTATAAGTCATAACATGTTACACCTATGCTCGTTTGTCATCTCGTTAGTTGGAAGGTATTTCACCTGTGCTGGTTTGTCATCTCGTTAGTTGGAAGGTGTTACACCTGTGCTCGTTTGTCATCTCGTTAGTTGGAAGGTATTTCACCTGTGCTGGTTTGTCATCTCGTTAGTTGGAAGGTGTTTCACCTGTGCTGGTTTGTCACCTCGTTAGTTGGAAGGTGTTACACCTGTGCTGGTTTGTCATCTCGTTAGTTGGAAGGTGTTTCACCTGTGCTGGTTTGTCATCTCGTTAGTTGGAAGGTGTTTCACCTGTGCTGGTTTGTCATCTCGTTAGTTGGAAGGTGTTTCACCTGTGCTGGTTTGTCATCTTGTTAGTTGGAAGGTGTTTCACCTGTGCTGGTTTGTCATCTCGTTAGTTGGAAGGTGCTCCAGTTTTCTTGAGAGATGTGGAGGGTTAACACCTTTAGTTGGCCCTCCCCATTTTGATTTCTAGACAAGTAATCCTTTATCTGATCTTCCCTGTTTTCTCTTTGCTCCACTTTTTGGTTTGATTCCTGTCTTTAAGTTGTGTGTGGGTTTTACTTTTGTTTGTCTGTTCTTGGGGGAATGTAGTGGGTGTCTTTAGGTTCCGGTTGTTGTTGCTAGTCAACTTTCAGTGGACACCCCCATGAGTGTCTTTCAGAATCCCTCTGAAAACCCCACCTATTTCAATTTGGGTTTGGTCAGTGACTCTGCAGAAAACTGTTTTTTCGTATCCGCCAGTTTGTCATTAATGCCGTGAAAAAATTGTCTCTCAGTGTCCTACGTTGAGATAAAAAGCCTTCTTGTGGGAGCACTCCAGCCCATTAAGTCTCTGGTCTATCTCCGTAACAAGATTTTGGATCAGATATGTATGAACCCTTTGTTTCAGATGGGTTCGTGTCTCTGCAGAGGGGAGATGCTGGTAAGCAGCCGGAGAAGATACTATGAGACATGGGGGCAGACCAGTCCTTCATTTTGGAGGGTGTTTTGCCTTTGTCTGACACTTCAGCAACTGGTTACAATGTGTTAGTGGAGATGGGTTGCATGGAAGTTCCTTTGTATTAAGTAGAACGCGAGTCCGATCTTTTTTCTGGTTTCTTGTATTTGTGAGAGATATTGACGTGTTGAGCTGTCTGTTTGAACTACTTATTTTCTTAAAACTGCATTGTTGGTTAAGGGCTTCTAAGTAAGCATTTCAATGTACACCTGTTGTATTCAGCGCATGTGACAAATACAATTTGTTTGATTTGCAATGGCACACCTGTCTATATAAGGTCCCACAGTTGACAATGCATCTCAGAGCAAAAACCAAACCATGAGGTCGAAGGAATTGTCTGTAGAGCTCTGAGACAGGATTGTGTCGAGGAACAGATCTGGGGAAGGGTACCAAAACATTTCTTCAGCATTGAAGGTCCCCAAGAACACAGTGGCCTCCGTCATTCTTAAATGGAAGAAGTTTGGAACCACCAAGACTCTTCCTAGAGCTGGCCGCCCGGGCCAAACTGAGCAATAGGGGGAGAAGAGCCTTCATCGGGAGGTGACCAAGATCCCGATGGTCACTCTGACAAAGCTCCAGAGTTCCTGTGTGGAGATGGGAGAACCTTGCAGAAGGACAACCATCTCTGCAGCACTCCACCAATCAGGCCTTTATGGTAGAGTTGCCAGTCGGAAGCCACTCCTCAGGAAAAGGCACACGCCTGCTTGGAGTTTGCCAAAAGGCACCTAAAGACTCTCAGACCATGAGAAATAAGATTCTCTTGTCTGATAAAACCAAGATTGAACTATTTGGCCTAAATGCCAAGTGTCACGTCTGGAGGAAACCTGACACAATCCCTTCGGTGAAGCATGTGATGGTAGCATCATGAGGTGGGGATGTTTTTCTGCGGTGGAGATCAAGGTAAAGATGAACGGAGCAAAGTACAGAGAGATCTTTGTTAAATACCTGCTCCAGAGAGCTCAGGACCTCAGACTGGGGCGAAGGTTCACCTTCTAACTGGACAACGACCCTAAGCACAGCCAAGACAATGCAGGAGCCCAGACTTGAACCCGATCGAACATCTCTGGAGAGACCTGAAAATAGCTGTGCAGCGAGGCTCCCCATCCAACCTGACAAAACTTGAGAGGATCTGCAAAGAAGAACTGGATAAACTACTCAAATACAGATGTGCCAAGCTTGTAGAATTATACCCAAGAAGTCTCGAGGCTGTAATCACTGCCAAATGTCCTACAACAAAGTAAAGGGTCTAAATACTTATGTAAATGTGATATTTCCTTTTAACTTTTTCTATTTTAACTGTTTTTGCTTTGTCATTATGCGGTATTGTATGTAGATTGATGAGGGGGGAAAAAACTATTTTATATTAAGGCTAACATAGTGGAAAAAGTCAAGGGGTCTGAACTTTCCGAGTGCACAGTATTTTACGATTGCTATTGCATTGGTAGGCCAATGTAACGTAGAGTAACATATCATACTAAATGAAGTGGCACAATTTTTTTAATATAATATGTTTTTTCTCTGAGACCAAATTGTGTCCATAGCATTTGGCAAGACAGCACAAACAGATCATGCGACAAAGCTATTATTTAATCACTATCAATTAGCCTGGTTCAGACCCTGATGTACCAACTCCTCTGACGATCGTTTTCTTCACACTCTCTAAACTACCTCTCTCTCTCTCTCACACACACACACACACACACACTCTCTCTAAACTACCTCTCTCTCACACACACACACACACACACACACACACACACACACACACACACACACACACACACACACACACACACACACACACACTCCTCTCTCTCTCTCACACTCTCTCACCTACATATGGAGATCTGGTACCAGGCTATACTGTACATAATTCCATTGCATAATTTAGCATAGCATAATATAGCATAGCATAACATATTATATAACATAGCATAAAGAGGCATAGTATAGCGTAACATAACACAAGACAGCACAACCTGTATAAAATCTTTGGTGACTTTGTTCATCTGCTGGTTGGTGAGGTATTGTTTCCACTGTAAATAGGGAGCATTGTGGGTATCCACGTGGCATTGTGTGTTCTCCGAGCCATGGTGTGACCACACATCAGCCTCTGCTGCACCACTACCCAGCAGCCTCTGCTGCCACCTCCCAGGGTGCACCACTCCAAACTCCTTGGTCATGGAGAGGACCATCTCAGCCGACGGGAACAGATTGTTCTGTACAACGTCCTTCATCTTCCTCAGCTGGACCAGCAGGCTCAACCTGAAGAAGAATAATATACAACCATATTACCATATACAACCATAACACATACTATCAGCAGGCTCAACCTGAAGAACCATATTAACCATATTAACCATAGACAACCATATTAACCATAGACAACCATATTAACCATATTAACCATATTAACCATATTAACCATATACAACCATATTAACCATAGACAACCATATTAACCAAATACAACCATATTAACCATAGACAACCATATTAACCATATTAACCATATACAACCATATTAACCATAGACAACCACGGACTGTAACGCCCTGGCCATAGAGAGGGTTTTTTGTTCTCTATTTTTGGTTAGGCCAGGGTGTTACATGGGTGGGCGTTCTAGGTTTCTTTTTCTATGTTGGTGGTTTTCTTTGTTTCGGCCGTGTATGGCTCTCAATCAGGAACAGGTGTAGATTGTTGTTGCTGATTGACAGTCATACATAGGCAGCCTGTTTTTCCTTTGGGGTTTGTGGGTGAATGTTTTCTGTTTAGAGTTTGTTCCTGACAGAACTGTTGCTGGTCGTTCTTTTGGTTTCTTTTTTGTATAGTGTTCATTCGGTCAATAAAACCATTCAAGATGAGCACATCCTCCGCTGCACCTTGGTCTCATTTCAACGACAGCCGTTACACGGACGCAGCGGTCTATGGCACTGCATCTCAGTGCAAGAAGCATCACTACAGTCCCTGGTTTGAATCCAGGCTGTATCACATCCGACCGTGATTGGGACTCCCATAGGGCGGCGCACAATTGGTCCGGTAGGCCGTGATTGTAAATAAGAATTTGTTCTTAACTGACTTGCCTAGTTAAATGAAAGTTAAATAAAAAAATATATATTTATAATATATAACACATACACATCAGCAGGCTGAGCATACAACCATGGGTTGGAGGTCAAAGACACAGACAGACAGACAGATGGGTTGGAGGTCAAAGACACAGACAGAGACACAGAGAGACAGATGTAAGTAACAGACAGACAGACAGATCTGGTACCGTGACATGGCCTGGAAGCAGGTATGAGGCACCATGTCTCTGACGTAGACCAGAGGTTGTCTCATGATGGTCTCCAGGGGTTGGTGTAGGTGGACGGGAGTAAAGCTGACGTCCAGGAGGGTATATAGACGCTTAGAGAAACTCAGACCAGAGTTATAGAGAACCATCACCTGGTCCTCCTCACTGCCTGTTAACCTGAAACCACATTAACACTTTACATGTATCTATAACATCTTACTGTATGGAGAGTCTCTATAACATCTTACTGTATGGAGAGTCTCTATAACATCTTACTGTATGGAGAGTCTCTATGTATCTTACTGTATGGCGATCTTACTGTATGTTTTGAGACAGTATAACATGATTAAATCAAACCTAACTTTATTTGTCACATGCGCCGAATACAACAGACCTTACAGTGAAATGCTGAATACAACAGGTGTAGACCTCACAGTGAAATGCTGAATACAACAGGTGTAGACCTTACAGTGAAATGCTTACTTACAAGCCCTTAACCAACAGTGCAGAAAATATTTACCAAATAAACTAAAGTAAAAAATGATAAAAAGTAACACCATAAAATAACAATAATGAGGCTATATGTGTTATTGACTGTACGTTAGTTTATCCCATGTGTAACTCTGTGTTGTTGTTTTTGTCACACTGCTTTGCTTTATCTTGGCCAGGTGACAGTTGTAAATGAGAACTTGTTCTCAACTGGCCACCTGGTTAAATAAAGGTGAAATAAATACAAAAATGAAATATGTATATATATATATGTGTGTGTGTGTGTGTGTGTGTATGTGTATATATATATATACATACATACATACATACATACATACATACATACATACATACATACATACATACATACATACATACATACATACAGGGGGTACACAGTCAATGTGCGGGGGTACAGGTTAGTTGAGGTAATTTGTACATGTAGGTAGGGGTAAAATGAATATGCATAGATATGAGGGTATCTCAAAGTATGGTTTGGGATACCTTCAGAGACACATGTACCATACTCCATGAGTACACAGATACTGTGACGTTATACATCCGGTTCTGTGTAGAGACGTGTATCCCCACAAAACAATGTGATGTCATACGACAACAGCAAGCCTTTTAAAAAAAACTAGCTTTACTACATAGGAAAAATAACTAGCTTTACTACATAGGAAAAATAACTAGCTTTACTACATAGGGAAAATAACTAGCTTTACTACATAGGAAAAATAACTAGCTTTACTACATAGGGAAAATAACTAGCTTTACTACATAGGAAAATAACTAGCTTTACTATATAGGGAAAATAACTAGCTTTACTACATAGGAAAAATAACTAGCTTTACTACATAGGGAAAATAACTAGCTTTACTACATAGGAAAATAACTAGCTTTACTACATAGGAAAAATAACTAGCTTTACTACATAGGAAAAATAACTAGCTTTACTACATAGGAAAAATAACTAGCTTTACTACATAGGGAAAATAACTAGCTTTACTACATAGGGAAAATAACTAGCTTTACTACATAGGGAAAATAACTAGCTTTACTACATAGGAAAATAACTAGCTTTACTACATAGGGAAAATAACTAGCTTTACTACATAGGGAAAATAACTAGCTTTACTACATAGGGAAAATAACTAGCTTTACTACATAGGGAAAATAACTAGCTTTACTACATAGGGAAAATAACTAGCTTTACTACATAGGGAAAATAACTAGCTTTACTACATAGGGAAAATAACTAGCTTTACTACATAGGAAAATAACTAGCTTTACTACGGGGAACAAAATGGCGCCGTAGAGAGAACACGGTGTTTCAGCGAGCTCACGCGGTATTCGTAAATTTATATCCTTACATTAATCTCCTAGCTTGAAAAAGTGGTAGAATTGGCTAAATAAGTTACCCTACAATGAGTCTTGGCGACTATTTCTCAAAAATCTCCGACAACATGCCCAACAGAGCTACTAAGAAGTCGACCAAAACCGTCATCCCTGTAGAGGTGCAGGAGGAGCTAGCTAACGTTAGCGAATCTAACAACATTGCGGATCCAGGCACAATGGACCTGGTGATTAAAGGATGACAGATAACATTACTAAAGTGATCGATATTAAGATAAGAACGGTCCTGGAAGCAATAGCAGGCCATTCAGCTGAACTACAGAGGGTTGTCAAACGTGTTGATGAGGCGGAAGGAAGAATTGCTACTGTGGAAACTTCAACTACATCCATGGACACTAAGATAAAAGCACTTGAGAAGCAGGTGCGCGAAATGGCGGAGCACATTGACGACTTGGATAATCGAGGACGCAGATGCAATATCCGTGTTGTGGGACTCCCGGAAAATTCTGAAGGGACACGTTCAGTAAAATTTTTTGAGGAATGGATCCCTGGCTACCTACAAATGGACACTAAGGCTGGTCGTGTGAAGCTAGACAGAGCACATCGCTCTCAAGCACCGATACCCGGTCCCAATCAGCGCCCACGACCAGTGGTTATAAAGTTCCACAACTTTACCGACAAGCAGCGCGTCATGGATGCGGCTAGAAACATCGGTTCTGACGGTAGTCAACGTAAAGGTCCAAAGGTCTCATTCTTCAATGATTATTCCACAGCGGTTGTACGAAGGCGCAAAGCGTTTCATGAGGTGAAGGCTCGACTCAAGAGAATGAAGATCGACTACGGACTGCTGTACCCGGCCACATTGAAGATTATGGTCAACGGATCGCCTAAAAAACTCTACACATCTGAAGAGGCTGCTGCGTTTATTGACTCTCTCGGGTAAATAACCTTAAGCTGCACCTCCGCAGCATAGGATAACGTCTTACTTTATTTTGAATCTGATCATGAAACAGTGGTGTAAGTTCTCACGTGCTCCTGTTCAGTAATATTCGTATCGGTATTATTTTTCTTGCTAAAGTAACTGCCGCCGTAGCTCAGACTGAGATATGTGTGAACCTATATTGGTGCCCAGGCTTGGTTTTAGGTGGAAGAGCCTCAATCTTCTTCTATTGATTTTAATTTCCACATATATAAAGGATGAGGCTATTGAGTGGCAATGCGGACTTAAGAGTTTACATTGGAAAGTTGAAATCCCCTGCATGTTAGCTAGTGGGAAAACCCCCTTTTGGATTTTTTCATGTTTATTTTTTGGGTTTTGTATAGTTCAAGTTCAGGGTTCATATCGTTTGTTTACGCTCAGTGAGATAGAGGAGAGTTCAACACATGGAAAAAGGTACCACCCCATTTTTACAGTAAGATTCAGTCTGGATATTGAATGGTCAAAGCGCAATGGCAGGTAACAGACTACGTGTATGTACATGGAACATTAGAGGGAGCCATAACCCCATTAAAAGGAAGAAGATACTATCCTTTTTGAAAAAAGAAAATATTGATATTGCCCTGTTACAAGAAACCCATTTGAATGATAAGGAGCATCTGAAATTACAACAAGGGGGGTTTGGTCAAGTGTATTTTTCATCATTTACATCCAGAAGTAGAGGTGTAGCAATTCTTGTGAAAAAGAACCTGCCACTTAAGGTCTTGAAGTGTGTGAAAGATAAATTGGGTCACTTTGTTATAATTAATGGTACTTTACAAGGGCAGAGCATTTCCATAATGAATATTTACTTCCCCCCTGCCCACCCCCCTGACTTCCTCACTAAGGTATTTCTAGACTTTTCAGAATTAAACTCAGACACTGCAGTGGTCGGAGGGGATTTTAATTGTTTGTTGAACCCCCTTATTGATAAGCTTCCCAGTGGTATAGCCTCGCTCTCTCCTCAAGCTAAGTCACTTACAGCCATTTGTGATGATCTGGGGTATGCTGATGTTTGGAGAGCTTTTCATCCCTCCAACAGAGAGTTCACTTTTTTCTCTGCACCTCATGGATGTCAGACTAGAATAGATTACTTTTTTATGCCCAGGACGTCGCTGCAGTCTGTTTTATCCGCTAGGATAGGAAGCATAGTCATATCTGATCATGCGGAGGTGATCCTGGACATAAAACTCAACGGGGCATTCAATCAGTCAAGACATTGGAGGTTGAATACAACCATTCTTAAAGACCATACATTCACATCATATTTTATTACAGAGTTTAAAGCATTTTTCTCTATTAACTCTCAATCAACAGATAACCCCTCACTCCTTTGGGAAACCTGTAAGGCGTACGCCAGGGGTCTGATTATGTCATACGCAGCCACTAAGAGGCGGAAAAAGCGTGAAAAGCAAAAAACACTAGAGGGTGAATTGGGAACTAAAGAGAAGGACTACATTAAAACTCCCACTCCTGCCCTATTAAAGGAAATAGCAGTCATTAGATCAACGCTGGACTCCCTCCTAACACAGGACGCTGAAAAGAAAATGAGATTTGTCAAGCAAAAGCTATATGAACATGGCGATAAGCCAGGAAAGTACTTGGCGTACCTAGCTAAAAAGAGAGCTGACTCACAGTCAATTGCGGCTATTACTGATTCTGATGGCAATCATTTATATGAAAATAAATTGATAAATGACTCATTTAAGACATTTTATGCAAATATTTACGCCTCAGAACTGCCAAATGACGCACCCAAGTTAATGGAGAACTTCTTTTCTAAGATTGAGCTCCCTACTATCTCCGAAGAACAGAAGTCTCTCCTTAATGCCTCTATTACTGAGGAAGAGATAATGTCCGCAATTAAGAATCTGCAAAATGGTAAGGCCCCAGGACCGGACGGGTTTTGTAGTGAGTTCTATAAAGAGTTCCTTGAGCCATTGCGTGATATGTTTAACCACTCATTTTCAAATGACCAGCTCCCCCAAACGCTGCGAGAAGCCAACATATCACTTATTCTCAAAAAGGGAAAATGTCCGGAGTCTTGTTCCTTGTACAGACCAATTTCCCTTCTGAATGTGGATAGAAAATTGCTTTCTAAAATTCTAGCCACAAGATTAGAGGACTCACTGCCACTGATTGTGAAAGGAGACCAAACTGGCTTCATTAAGGGACGTAGGTCATGTAACAATGTCAGACGGCTCCTTAATGTAATTGAAGTCTACCAACAAAGTGCTATGGATGGTCTTGTGCTCTCCCTAGATGCTGAGAAAGCATTTGATCGTGTGGAGTGGTCTTACCTATTCTTTGCTCTAAATAAATTTGGTCTGGGGGACAACTTTATAAAATGGGTGAAAGTTTTATATGATGATCCTCAGGCTGCTGTCCTTACTAATGGACTACGGTCAAATAGCTTCTCTATACACAGAGGTACCAGACAGGGCTGTCCTCTGTCCCCCCTCCTATTTGCACTTGTTATGGAACCACTGGCCGAGGCCATCAGGGTAACGCCTGCTATACAGGGGCTGCTCATTGGTGATGTTCACCATAAAATAAGCTTGTATGCTGATGATGTCCTGATATTTATTTCTAATCCCGAGACTTCAATCACATCTCTGATTAACACTATTGAGTTATTCAGCGAATTCTCAGTTTACAAGATTAACCTAACTAAATCAGAGGCTATGCCACTTGGTAACCTCTGTACCTAACACTTCTCTCCCCTTCCCTTTTAAATGGTCTCCCTCAGGTTTTACGTATCTGGGTATATTTGTAACTCCTAAATTCCAACAAATGTACAAAGCCAATTTTGTTCCCTTGTTTGACACAATAAGACAGGATCTGGAGCGCTGGAACTCGCTTCCGATTTCATGGTTGGGTAGAATATCCCTCTTGAAAATGAACATTTTACCTAGGCTACTTTACCCAATCCAAATGATCCCAGTATTACTCTCCAATAAGGTAATACAGGATGTAAATGGATGGCTAAGTTCCTTTATATGGAGTAAACGCAAGCCAAGACTTAAGATGGCAATATTGCAGCTGCCAAATTCTATGGGTGGCTTGGATCTACCCAATATCAGGCTCTATCAGTGGTGTGCCCACCTATGTTATATCTCAGACTGGATCACAAAAGATGACTCCTCTATTTGGTTAGACATTGAGACTTCTCTTTCAAAATACCCTTTACAGGACCTTTTGTTTCTCACAAGTTTCAAGTCTGTAAAAGATCGCTGTAACAACCCCATTACACTTAACACACTCAAAGTATGGAGGTCAGTTCAACATTTCCTGGGAAGGTCCAAACTAACCTCTGCTCTTACCCCAATTCTTAACAACCCAGATTTTGTCCCAGGATTGCTGGATGCTGGCTTTAACGTTTGGCTTAATAAGGGCATACGCAGACTAAATGACTTATTTGTGGATAAGATTTTATTGTCATTTGAGCAGATGGTCGAGAAATATCAACTCCCAAAGCAGGACTTTTTCCGTTTCCTACAAGTAAGACACTATATTCTGAAGAGCACCACCTTAATTGGTAACCCTGATATGTCTGTCATTGAAAGAATGCTTTTTTCCCCACAAAGGAAAATGTCTGTAAGTCTGTTTTATGATGCTTTAAGGTCCTTTTCCGCTGTCGACACACAGAGAGTGAAACAAGTGTGGGAGAAAGAACTGTCTGTTACCATTGACGAAGAGATGTGGGAGGACATTTGGAAATATGCAAAAACAATATCTATATGTAATCGTACTAGAGCAATTCAATTAAGAATAATACACAGATTGCATATATCCCCAAATCGCAGACATGCATTTAGCCCCGCTTCCTCCTCTCCTCAGTGTCTCAAATGTAAAACTGATACAGGCACCCTAACACATTGTTTATGGTCATGTCCCAAAATACAAAGATATTGGTCTGGTGTTCTGCAAGAGATTGAAAAGATCCTAGGGGTCGATCTAGAATTGGACCCAGTTTCTCTACTGTTAGGTCTCCCTAGTAGGCATGTAACTTCTGTGGGTAAGAGGAGGCTTTACAACATCCTCACCTTCGCAGCGAGAAAAAACATACTTTTACAGTGGATTAGTGATAAGGTTCCCTCTATTAAAGATTGGCATAAGATACTATTTGAATGGGTCCCGCTGGAATATCTGACATGTACATTGCACTCTAAGACAGATCAGTTCTACAAAGTATGGGAACCTTACCTAAATTACCTAGAACCTGAAGTATCAGCTATTATGCTGCAAGGATTCTCTTAGAATGGTGATCTATGTATTCCAGAATTACACTGTACGGTCCGTGTGAGGAACTCAACTTCTTGGTTTAAACTGAGCATTTTATTTTATTTATTTATTATGTCTTTATTGTTATTTTTTTTCTGTTTATGTTTGTTTAAAATGTATGTATTGAGGGATGCAATGAGGGGGATGGGGTGAGAGAAGCGGGGAGAGGGAAACGGTGGGTGTGTGTGTACGTGCGTGCATACATACGGATATGTGTAAGCGAGTGCTGTTTTTTTTGCCTTGTCTTTGTTGTTGTATCTCTTAATATGGGTGAAAATTGTGAAACTCCAATAAAAAATACTGTTACAAAAACTAGCTTTACTACATAGGAAAATAACTAGCTTTACTACATTGGAAAATAACTAGCTTTACTACATAGGAAAATAACTAGCTTTACTACCTAGGGAAAATAACTAGCTTTACTTCATAGGGAAAATAACTAGCTTTACTATATTGGGAAAATAACTAGCTTTACTATATTGGGAAAATAACTAGCTTTATTACATAGGAAAAATAACTAGCTTTACTACATAGGAAAAATAACTAGCTTTACTACATAGGGAAAATAACTAGCTTTACTACATAGGAAAATAACTAGCTTTACTACATAGGAAAAATAACTAGCTTTACTACATAGAAAAATAACTAGCTTTATTACATGGGAAAATAACTAGCTTTACTACATTGGGAAAATAACTAGCTTTACTACATAGGAAAATAACTAGCTTTACTACATAGGAAAATAACTAGCTTTATTACATAGGAAAATAACTAGCTTTATTACATAGGAAAATAACTAGCTTTACTACATAGGAAAATAACTAGCTTTACTACCTAAGGAAAATAACTAGCTTTACTACCTAAGGAAAATAACTAGCTTTACTACCTAGGGAAAATAACTAGCTTTATTACATAGGGAAAATAACTAGCTTTACTACATAGGGAAAATAACTAGCTTTACTACATAGGGAAAATAACTAGCTTTACTACATAGGGAAAATAACTAGCTTTACTACATAGGGAAAATAACTAGCTTTACTACATAGGGAAAATAACTAGCTTTACTACATAGGGAAAATAACTAGCTTTACTACATAGGGAAAATAACTAGCTTTACTACATAGGGAAAATAACTAGCTTTACTACATAGGGAAAATAACTAGCTTTACTACATAGGAAAATAACTAGCTTTACTACATAGGAAAATAACTCTGCTTACATCAGTGGAAGTAAAGAAAAATACAAATCAGCCAAATATGAACTGTGCTCAGAAATATGGAAGGATAATCAATATGAACTGTCTTCTGCAATATGGAAGGATAATCAATATGAACTGTGCTCTGCAATATGGAAGGATAATCAATATGAACTGTGCTCTGCAATATGGAAGGATAATCAATATGAACTGTCTTCTGCAATATGGAAGGATAATATGAACTGTGCTCTGCAATATGGAAGGATAATCAATATGAACTGTGCTCTGCAATATGGAAGGATAATCAATATGAACTGTGCTCTGCAATATGGAAGGATAATCAATATGAACTGTGCTCTGCAATATGGAAGGATAATCAATATGAACTGTCTTCTGCAATATGGAAGGATAATCAATATGAACTGTGCTCTGCAATATGGAAGGATAATCAATATGAACTGTGCTCTGCAATATGGAAGGATAAACAATATGAACTGTGCTCTGCAATATGGAAGGATAATCAATATGTGACCTTGCGTTGAACATGTTGCTGGAGTTGCTGGAGCAATTCCGCAGGTTGTCTCTATCTGTATGGAGTCAACCTATATCTATCTGGAGTCAATCTATATCTATCTATATGGAGTCAATCTATATCTTACTGTATGGAGTCAATCTATACCTTACTATATATATTCAATCTATATCTTACTGTATATATTCAATCTATATCTTACTGTGTGGAGTCAATCTATATCTTACTGTGTGGAGTCAATCTATATCTTACTGTGTGGAGTCAATCTATATCTTACTGTATGGAGTCAATCTATATCTTACTGTATGGAGTCAATCTATATCTTACTGTATGGAGTCAATCTATATCTTACTGTATGGAGTCAATCTATATCTTACTGTATGGAGTCAATCTATATCTTACTGTATGGAGTCAATCTATATCTTACTGTATGGAGTCAATCTATATCTTACTGTATGGAGTCAATCTATATCTTACTGTATGGAGTCAATCTATATCTTACTGTATGGAGTCAATCTATATCTTACTGTATGGAGTCAATCTATATCTTACTGTAAGGAGTCAATCTATATCTTACTGTAAGGAGTCAATCTATATCTATATCTGTAAGGAGTCAATCTATATCTTACTGTATGGAGTCAATCTATATCTTACTGTGTGGAGTCAATCTATATCTTACTGTGTGGAGTCAATCTATATCTTACTGTATGGAGTCAATCTATATCTTACTGTGTGGAGTCAATCTATATCTTACTGTATGGAGTCAATCTATATCTTACTGTATGGAGTCAATCTATATCTTACTGTAAGGAGTCAATCTATATCTTACTGTATGGAGTCAATCTATATCTTACTGTATGGAGTCAATCTATATCTTACTGTATGGAGTCAATCTATATCTTACTGTATGGAGTCAATCTATATCTTACTGTATGGAGTCAATCTATATCTTACTGTATGGAGTCAATCTATATCTTACTGTAAGGAGTCAATCTATATCTATATCTGTAAGGAGTCAATCTATATCTTACTGTATGGAGTCAACCTATATCTATCTGTATGGAGTCAATCTCTATCTTACTGTATGGAGTCAATCTATATCTTACTGTAAGGAGTCAATCTATATCTTAGCCGACAGCTATGTATTTTATTACTTCACTAGTGTAGGCTAACGTAACGTTAAATCAATGAGCCTCCACACAGTCAGTCAGTGAGGGAACGTGATCATTGCACCCAAGATTGAGCTACAACTTGCTAGGCAGTTGGTAGTCTAAATCCTGACTGATGTTACTGCTGTTCCTAAAACCATTGACATACGTTAGCCTACTGTAACCAGAGAGAGAGAGAGAGAGAGTATGTGTGTGTGTTAAGGTTGGGCGATTGTGTACAAGCCTACATCGCCGATTGCGATCCTCGATAATCGATCACTATTGGGGGGGGGTACCCTATTGGGGGGAGGGCTACTTTCTCATGGCTACCCATGTAGTTCCATGGAAATATAACGTTTATTTGTAAAGTAATAAATATATTGATATATTTAAAAGCATTCATGATTTGTGTGAATGTAATATACTAACTATTACTCTTGTTAAAAATATTAAATGGTATTACATTTGGTGAAGAGATCACTATGACTTGTTTAGGACTTGAAACAAAGTTTAGGACTTGAGACTTGACTTGATACTTGACGGTCTTGACTTGGGACTTGACTCGGACTTGAGTGCTTAGACTTGAGAATAACTTGAGACTTGTAAAACAATGACTTGGTCCCATCTCTGCTGTATGGAGAGCGTCTATATATATAGTCACTTTACAAATTACCTCGACTAACCTATAGCCCCGCACATTGACTCAGTATCGGTACCCCCTGTATACAGCCTCGTTATTGTTATGTAGATGTCTTGTGTTACTTATTAATTGATTCAATTTTTTTTCTTGTTTATTTAGTAAATATTTCATTAACTCTATTTCTTGAACTGCACTGTTGGTTAAGGGCTTGTAAGTAAACATTTCACGGTAAACCTGTCTACACCTGTTGTATTCGGCGCATGTGATCAATAAAATTTGATTTGATATATCTTACTGTATGGAGACAGTCTATATCTAACTTACTGTATGGAGACAGTCTAACTTACAGTATGGAGACAGTCTATATATATATATCTTACTGTATGGAGACAGTCTCCATTAAATGTACTGTATGGAGACAGTCTCTATATAACTTACTGTATGGAGACAGTCTCTATATAACTTATTGTATGGAGACAGTCTCTATATAACTTATTGTATGGAGACAGTCTCTATATAACTTATTGTATGGAGACAGTCTCCATATAACTTACTGTATGGAGACAGTCTCCGTTAAACGGATTGTATGGAGACAGTCTCTATATAACTTACTGTATGGAGACAGTCTCTAAAACTTACTGTATGGAGACAGTCTATATCTAACTTACTGTATGGAGACAGTCTCTATATAACTTACTGTATGAGGACAGTCTCTATATAACTTACTGTATGGGGACAGTCTCTATATAACTTATTGTATGGAGACAGTCTATATATAACTTACTGTATGGAGACAGTCTCTATATATATCTTACTGTATGGAGACAGTCTCTATAACTTACTGTATGGAGACAGTCTCTATATAACTTACTGTATGGAGAGTCTCTATATAACTTACTATATGGAGAAAGTCTCCATATAACTTACTGTATGGAGACAGTCTCTATATATCTTACTGTATGGAGACAGTCTCTATATATCTTACTGTATGGGGACAGTCTCTATATAACTTACTGTATGGAGACAGTCTCTATATAACTTACTGTATGGAGACAGTCTCCATATATCTTACTGTATGGAGACAGTCTCTATATAACTTACTGTATGGAGACAGTCTCCATATATCTTACTGTATGGAGACAGTCTCTATATAACTTACTGTATGGAGACAGTCTCTATATAACTTACTGTATGGAGACAGTCTCCATATATCTTACTGTATGGAGACAGTCTCTATATATCTTACTGTATGGAGACAGTCTCTATATAACTTACTGTATGGGGACAGTCTCTATATAACTTACTGTATGGGGACAGTCTCTATATATCTTACTGTATGGAGACAGTCTCTATATAACTTACTGTATGGAGACAGTCTCTATATATCTTACTGTATGGAGACAGTCTCTATATAACTTACTGTATGGAGAAAGTCTCCCAGAGTCTCCTGACACCTTTATGTTTCAGTCCTTCCAGAACAAAAAGGTGGATTTGTTTATCTAGCAGGTGGAACCCCGTCACCATGTCCATGTCACGGCTCTCCCTCTCCCGCACCGCCATTTTGTAACACGACAATGCCCGCTCCACCGTCTCCTCTGATTGGTCCTCCAGATGGAACGCCACAGCATTGATCCTTAGTAGCTCCGCCCTAAGCCGTGACATCACCGAGACATTAGCGTACTTGAACAGGTATATGATGCGTCCAAACGGGCAGTCCCACGTCCCGTCACTGGCCCCGCCTCCTACCTTCAGAGGACAGGCAATCTCCACCTGCACCTAAATCAATAAATCAATCAATCAATTTCCCAAGTTGGGATCAATAAAAGACTACTACAACTACTACCACTACTATTAATACTATAAATACTACTACTACTATTACTACTACTACTACCACTACTATTAATACTACTACTACTACTATTAATACTACTACTATTAATACTACTACTACTGGTAATACCACTGCTAATACTACTACTACTACTACTACTACTACTACTACTACTACTACTACTACTACTACTACTACTATTAATAATACTACTACTATTACTACTACTACTACTATTAATACTAATACTACTACTACTACTACTACTACTACTACTACTACTATTAATACTACTATTAATACTACTACTAGTAATACGATTAATACTAATACTACTAGTAATACTAATACTACTATTAATACTACTGCTACTACCACTACTACTATTAATACTACTATTAATACTACCACTATTAATACTACTACTGGTAATACTACTGCTATTGATACTATTAATACTAATACTACTATTAATACTACTACTACTACTACTACCACTACTACTATTAATACTACTACTATTAATACTACTACCACTGCTGGTAATACTACTGCTAATAATACTACTACTACTACTGGTAATACTACCGCTAATAATACTACTACTATTAATACTATTAATACTACTACTACTATTAATACTACTACTACTACTACTACCACTACTACAATTAATACTACTACTATTAATACTACTACTATTAATACTACTACTACTACTGGTAATACTACTGCTAATAATACTACTACTATTACTACTACTACTACTGGTAATACTACGACTACTATTACTACTACTACTGGTAATACTACTACTATTACTATTATTACTACTACTACTGGTAATACTATTATACTATTAATACAACTACTATTACTACTGGTAATACTATTATACTATTAATACAACTACTATTACTACTATTACTATTAGTACTGGTAATACTAGTATACTATTAATACAACTACTATTACTACTATTACTACTGGTAATACTATTATACTATTAATACAACTACTATTATTACTATTACTACTGGTAATACTATTATACTATTAATACAACTACTATTACTACTATTACTGCTGGTAATACTATTATACTATTAATACAACTACTATTATTACTATTACTACTACTACTGGTAATACTACTGCAACTACTACAACACATTTTTATTTTATTTTTAAATTGAACCTTTATTAAACTAGACCAGCCAGTTAAAAACAAATTCTTATTTACAATGACGGCCAAACCTGGACGACACAGGGCCACCCTATGGGACTCCCAATCATGGCCGGTTGTGATACAGCCTGGATACTAATACTACTAATGCTACTACTACTAATTCTGCTGCTACTACTAATACTACTGCAGCTGCTACTACTACTACTACTACTGCTAATACTACTGAAGTTACTACTGATACTACTAATAATACTACTACTACTAATACTACTGCTGCTACTACTACTACTGCACTACTACTAATACTACCACCACTACTACTACTCTACTACTACTACTACTAATACTACCACCACTACTACTACTAATATGACCACCACCACTACTACTACTACTACTGCTACTACTACTAATACTACCGCCACTACTGCTACTACTACTAATGCTGCTGCTACTACTACTAATACTAATACTACAACAACTATTCTACTACTACTATACCTTGAGCTGTGAATTGGCGTCAAAGTAGTGTCCAGGTTGTTGCTCTGGCCCATCCACCCCTCCTGTCGCTGGCATGGAGGCCATTTTCCTCTCCCAGTCACTCCTCTCACTACTCAACAGCTGGGGCGGTGGAGAACAGCGGATGGGCAGGTTCACCTGGTCATGGAACGGGAAACAACACTCAATATTCACATCCAACTGGTTCTGGTGCTGAAAAGAATGATGGATGAATGTACTAGAAAAATGCCACTATCTTCCCACTGAGGTTTAAATGAGTAGCACAACATCTGAGTCAGTGCAACGTTGTTATATTGTGATATCGATTACTGCTTTGTTGGGAAAGAGCTAGAAAAGGCATTTCACTGTACTTGTGCACGTGACAATAAAAACAGTGAACAGTCTAGTTTTTCCTTGATCAATGCTAGTTTCACCTCCAGACTCCTCTGTCCTTGTAGCAGGTCATTGAGGTTAAGCTTGGCGAGGCCACAGGGGTCATAGCGTTTGTTATTCTCTGTGAAGGGGTGGTGATTGGTCCGTTTCCCAGAGACCAGGACTACACTGCTTAGCTTGTCATCATTGGGATATGTCCCAAACAGGGCGGGGTTGGTCGACACCTTCTCCAACTTCCTGTCTCTGTCGTGGACCTCAATTTCCAGCGGAGGACCTCGCAGGACCTCCAACAGCTCCCCGGGACTTAGCAAGCCTGGATGAGGTAGAGCTAATAATATAAGCTCTAGCAATAAACAGATTTAGCAATAGCTGTAGCAGTAACATTATCTTTAGCGCTAATGATAGATAAAGCGATAACTACACTTAGCGATAACGATGATATGAATAGTGACAGTAAACAAATTCTTAAGGGCATGTTTGACAGTGCTCCACCTGTCATGATGACGTTGACGTCATTGAAGTAAACCTTAGTGCTGTGTTCCTGGCCTTTGGTCCGGTGCATAGACGTGTTATGGAACTGGTACTGGCAGTACACTGGCAGACACTTCTCCTGACAGAAGATGTAGTAGAAGAGAATAGGATGTTACAGGTGCGCTGAGACAGTGTGATGTTGAACCTACAGTGTGTGGAAGGGATGCAGGCTGGGAGGGTCATGTTACAGGTGAGCTGAGACAGTGTAATGTTGAACCTACAGTGTGTGGAAGGGATGCAGGCTGGGAGGGTCATGTTACAGGTGAGCTGAGACAGTGTAATGTTGAACCTACAGTGTGTGGAAGGGATGCAGGCTGGGAGGGTCATGTTACAGGTGAGCTGAGACAGTGTAATGTTGAACCTACAGTGTGTGGAAGGGATGCAGGCTGGGAGGGTCATGTTACAGGTGAGCTGAGACAGTGTAATGTTGAACCTACAGTGTGTGGAAGGGATGCAGGCTGGGAGGGTCATGTTACAGGTGAGCTGAGACAGTGTAATGTTGAACCTACAGTGTGTGGAAGGGATGCAGGCTGGGAGGGTCATGTTACAGGTGAGCTGAGACAGTGTAATGTTGAACCTACAGTGTGTGGAAGGGATGCAGGCTGGGAGGGTCATGTTACAGGTGAGCTGAGACAGTGTAATGTTGAACCTACAGTGTGTGGAAGGGATGCAGGCTGGGAGGGTCATGTTACAGGTGAGCTGAGACAGTGTAATGTTGAACCTACAGTGTGTGGAAGGGATGCAGGCTGGGAGGGTCATGTTACAGGTGAGCTGAGACAGTGTAATGTTGAACCTACAGTGTGTGGAAGGGGACAGGCTGGGAGGGTCATGTTACAGGTGAGCTGAGACAGTGTAATGTTGAACCTACAGTGTGTGGAAGGGATGCAGGCTGGGAGGGTAATGTTACAGGTGAGCTGAGACAGTGTAATGTTGAACCTACAGTGTGTGGAAGGGATGCAGGCTGGGAGGGTCATGTTACAGGTGAGCTGAGACAGTGTAATGTTGAACCTACAGTGTGTGGAAGGGGACAGGCTGGGAGGGTCATGTTACAGGTGAGCTGAGACAGTGTAATGTTGAACCTACAGTGTGTGGAAGGGGACAGGCTGGGAGGGTCATGTTACAGGTGAGCTGAGACAGTGTAATGTTGAACCTACAGTGTGTGGAAGGGGACAGGCTGGGAGGGCCATGTTACAGGTGAGCTGAGACAGTGTAATGTTGAACCTACAGTGTGTGGAAGGGATGCAGGCTGGGTGGGTCATGTTACAGGTCAACAGTTGAGGTATATTACCTCTAAGACATGGAAGGGGACAGGTGATGATGGCAGGGAGGAGGCTGACAGGATTGTGATGACTAGAGGGTTGAGTTCAGCCTTCAGCTTCTCAGAGATCAGAGGTCGGTCAAGTGTGATGTTACACAGACCCTCGTACACCCCAGAGGAACACGTCTCCAGGCAGTCAGTCAGACACCGGTCTCCTAACATACACACATTTAAAAAAGGACAAGATTGACATACTTGAGGGTTGAGTTCAGCCTTTCAGCCTCCCTCTTCATCTAAGTTTTAGAACTACATTAACTTTACCATGCCAAAAGTAAAAAAGTGATGTGTCTTTTCTTTGGTGTTGTGATACTGTGTTTAGCAGTGTAGTTGTAACTGGGGGGTTTTGGGAGGGGCTACAGATGTTTCTATTTGGCTAGCCTTTGCCGAGTCCCAACAACCGGATGTTTTGTTTTTCAGGGGAAATGGAGAGAGAGCTTTTAGGTGTTAGCAAGGCGACACTCCATCTTAACTCCTCCTCAACATTTACTGGATTGGTTGAACATTGCAGAAGAAAACCTCCAGACAGTTTTTTTTTTCTTGTCACGACCAGTATGTAGGGGATTTAGTTTCAGGCATTTCTTTTAAGCCTGCTACGTCGGGTAACTAATTGCCTCGTGAAGTTTGTAATAGGGCTCCAGTGAAGGGCTGAAATGTATTTATAAAGCCTTTTTACATCAGCAGATGTAACAAAGTACTTATACAGAAACCCAGCCTAAAATCCCAAACACCAAGCAATGCAGATCTAGAAGCACAGTGGCTAGGAAAAACTCCCTTGAAAGGCGGGAACTTAGGAAGAAACCTTCCATCCGGCAGAGGCGTGGGAGCCTGGCGATCCGGCTGAGGCGTGGGAGCCCGGCGATCCGGCTGAGGCGTGGGAGCCCGACGATCCGGCAGAGGCGTGGGAGCCCGACGATCCGGCTGAGGCGTGGGAGCCCGACGATCCGGCTGAGGCGTGGGAGCCCGACGATCCGGCTGAGGCGTGGGAGCCCGACGATCCGGCTGAGGCGTGGGAGCCCGACGATCCGGCTGAGGCGTGGGAGCCCGACGATCCGGCTGAGGCGTGGGAGCCCGACGATCCGGCTGAGGCGTGGGAGCCCGACGAACCGGCTTTCCCTTCCATTCTATCCTTTTTCCTTTCCCTTCCATTCTAACCCATTTCCCTTTTCTTCCAATCTATCCCATTTCCCTTCCAATCTATCCCATTTCCCTTCCAATCTATCCCATTTCCCTTTTCTTCCATTGCATTCTATCCAATTTCCCTTTCCTTCCATTGCATTCTATCCAATTTCCCTTTCCTTCCATTCCATTTCTTTCCATTCTATCCTGTTTCCTTGTCCTTCCATTCTATCCCACTTCCCTTTCCTTCTATTCTATCCCATTTTCTTTTCCTTCCATTTCCTTCCATTTCCGTTTCCTTAAATTATTTATCTTTCATTCCATTATATCCTATTTCCCTTTACTTCTATTCTATCCCGAATTGTACTACACTGGCTCCGACACTCGTCGGATGTGGCAGGGCTTGCAAAATATTACAGACCACAGAGGGAAGCACAGCCAAGAGCTGCCCAGTGACACGAGCCTACCAGACGAGCTAAATTCCTTCTATGCTCACTTCGAGGCAAGTAACACTGAAACATGCATGAGAGCATCAGCTGTTCCGGACGACTGTGTGATCACGCTCTCCGCAGCCGATGTGAGTAAGACCTTTAAACAGGCCGCAGGGCCAGACGGATTACCATGAAGTGTACTCCGAGCATGCGTTCAACACCATAGTACCCTCAAAGCTCATCACTAAGCTAAGGACCCTGGGCTAAACACCTCCCTCTGCAACTGGATCCTGGACTTCCTGATGGGCTGCCCCCAGGTGCTAAGGGTAGGTAACAACACATCCACCACGATGATCCTCAACACGGGGGCCCCTCAGGGGTGTGTGCTCAGTCCCCTCTTGTACTCCCTGTTCACTCATGACTGCACGGCCAGGCACGACTCCAACACCATCATTAAGTTTGTCTCGGCCTACAGTGGTAGGCCCGAGACAGCCTATATGGAGGAGGTCAGAGACCTGGCTGTGTGGTGCCAGGACAACAACCTCTCACTCAACGTGATCAAGACAAAGGAGATGATTGTGGACTACATGAAAAGGAGGACCGAGCACGCCCCCATTCTCTTCGACGAGGCTATATTGAAGCAGGTTGAGAGCTTCAAGTTCCTTGGTGTCCAAATCATCAACAAACTAACATGGTCCAAGAACACCAAGTTAGTCGTGAAGAGGGCACAACAAAACCTATTCCCCTTCAGGAGATTGAAAAGATTTGGCATGGGTCCTCAGATCCTCATAAGGTTATACAGCTGCACCATCGAGAGCATCCTGACTGGTTGCATCACCGCCTGGTATGACAACAGCTCGGCCTCCGACCGCAAGGCACTACAGAGGGTAGTGCGTACGGCCCAGTACATCACTGGGGAAAATCTTCCTGCCATCCAGGACCTCTATACAAGGCGGTGTCAGAGGAAGGCCCTAAAAATTGTCAAAGACTCCAGCCACCCTAGTCATAGACTGTTCTCTCTGCTACCGCACGGTAAGCAGTACCGGAGCACTAAGTCTAGGTCCAAGAGGCTTCTAAACAGCTTCTACCCCCAAGCCATAAGACTCCTGAACATCTAATCAAATGGCTACCCAGACTATTTGCATTGCCCTCCATCTTTTACACTGCTGCTACTCTCTGTTATTATCTATAAATAGTTACTTTAATAACTCTACCTACATGTACATACTACCTCAATTACCTCGACTAACCGGTGCCCCCGCACATTGAATCTGTACCGGGTACCTTGTTTTACTGCTACTCTTTAATTATTTGTTACTTTTGTTCCTTAATTTTTTCAAAAGGTATTTTCTAAATGTTTTTTAATTAACTGCATTGTTGGTTAGGGCTTGTAAGTAAGCATTTCACTGTAAGGTCTACACCTGTGACAAATAACATTTGATATGATTTGACATTTCTTTCTATTCTGTCCCATGTTCCTTTCATTCAATCCCATTTCCCTTCTATTTTATCCCATTTATTTCCATTTCATTCTATCCGGTTTCCTTTACCTATCATTCTATCCATTTCCTTCCATTGCATTCCATTTCGGTTTCCTTTCATTTCATTCCATCCCATTTTCCTTTCTTTACATTCTATCCCATTTCCCTTTCCTTCCATTATATCCCATTCCATTTACAAAAATTATATCTCATTTCCCTTCCTTCCATTATATCCCATTTCACTTTACTTACATTCTACCCCATTCCCCTGTCCTTCCATCCCATTTCCCTTTAATTCTATGCCATTTCCCATTCTTTCCATTCTACCCCATGTCCCTTCCCTTAAATGCCAAATTTATCCAATTTCCTTGTATTACATTCTATCGTATTTCCCTTCCATTCCATTCTATCCCATTTCCCGTTCATTATATCTCATTTCCCTTTCCTTCCATTCCATTTCTCTTTCCCAAAGTTCAATGACTTTCCATTCCATCCCATTTTCATTTCCTTCCATTTTATCCAATTTCCCTTCCATTCTATCCATTTCTCAGTCCTTCCATTATATCCCATTCCCTTTGCTTCCATATTATACCGTTTCTTTTTTCCTTCCATTCCATTATATCCTATTTCTCTGTCCTTCCATTCTATCCCATTTCCTTTTCATTAAATTTCCCTTCAATTTTATGTTATACCCTTGCCTTCCTTTTCATACTATCCCATTTCCCTTTCCTTCCATTCAATCCCATTTCCCTGTCCTTCCATTTCACTCCATTTCCTTCCAATTTATCAAATTTCCTTCCATTCTATCCCATTTCCATGTCCTTACATTCCATTTCCCCTTTCTCCCATTCCATTCGATTTCCTTCCAATCTATCCTATGTGCCTTTCTTTCCATTTCATTCTATACCATTTCCCTTCTTTCCATTTAATTATATTCAATTTCCCTTTCATTCCATTCTACCCCATTTCCCTTTCCATCCATTCCATTTTATACGATTTCCATTTCCATTTCCTTCCATTTCCATTTCCTTCAATTCTATCCCATTTCCCTTTGGTTTGTTTCTGTCAGATTTCCCTTTCTTTACATTAAACCTATTCTATTCCTTCCCATTTTCCTTTCCTTCCATTCCATTCTAGCCCATCTCCCTTTCCTTCTATTCTATTCTAGCCCAATTCCCTTTCCTTCTATTCTAATCTATCCCATCTCCCTTTCCTTCTATTCTAATCTATCCCATCTCCCTTTCCTTCCATTCTAGCCCATCTCCCTTTCCTTCTATTCTATTCTAGCCCAATTCCCTTTCCTTCCATTATATCGCATTTCCATTTTCTTCCATTCTATCCAATTTATCTTTATTTTCCTTCCATTTCAATCTATTCCATTTCCTTCCATTATATACCCTTTCCCTTTCTTTCCATTCCATTCATTCCCATTCCCTTTCATTCTATTCAATTCCACTGTCCTTACAGTGTAGCCAATTACCATTTCCTTCCATTCCAATCTATCCCATTTCCCTTTCTTTCCATTCCAATCTATCCCATTCCCATTTCCTTCCATTCCAATCTATCCCATTCCCATTTCTTTCCATTCCATTCTATCCCATTCCCATTTCCTTCCATTGTATCTCATTTCCCTTTTATTCTATCCCATTTCTCTTTCTTTTCATTTCATCCAATCCCATTTGACACTCCCTCCATTCCTTTCCATTTCCGTGTTCTTCCATTCTATCCAAATTCCCTTTCCTTACATTATTTTGATCTGATTTCCCTTTTGTTCCTTTCTGTCAGATTACCCCTTCCCTCCATTCTATCCCATTTCCATGTCCTTCCATTCCACTCCATGTCCTTCCCATCTCTCTTTCCTTCCAATCTATCCCATTTCCTTCCATACTATCCCATTTCCATGTCCTTCCATTCCACTCCATGTCCTTCCCATCTCTCTTTCCTTCCAATCTATCCCATTTCCTTCCAATCTATCCCATTTCCTTCCATACTATCCCATTTCCTTCCATACTATCCCATTTCCATGTCCTTCCATTCCACTCCATGTCCTTCCCATCTCTCTTTCCTTCCAATCTATCCCATTTCCTTCCAATCTATCCCATTTCCTTCCATACTATCCCATTTCCTTCCATACTATCCCATTTCCATGTCCTTCCATTCCATTCCATTCTATCCCATTTCTACATCTTTCCATTTCATTCAGTCCCATTTATCCCATTTATTTTTCCTTCCATTCTATCCCTTTCCCTCCTATCTCATTTAGCTTTCCGTCCTTTTTAATACTATCCCATTTCCCTTAACTTCCATTCCCTCCCATTTCCTTTTCTTCAATTCCATTCCCTCCCATTACCCTTTCCTTCCATTTCATTCTATCCCATTTACCTTTCCTTCCATTCGATCCCATACCCTTTCCTTCCTTTCTGTCCAATTTCCGGTCCTTCCTTTCTATTCCATTCTCTCTGATTTCCCTTTCCATTCCATTATATCCCATACCCTTTCCTTTCCATTCCATTATATCCCATTTCCCTTTCCATTCCATTATATCCCATACCCTTTCTTTCCATTCCATTATATCCCATACCCTTTCCTTTCCATTCCATTATATCCCATTTCCCTTCCTTTCCATTCCATTATATCCCATTTCCCTTTCCATTCCATTATATCCCATACCCTTTCTTTCCATTCCATTATATCCCATTTCCCTTCCTTTCCATTCCATCCCTATTCCCTTTCTTTCTAACCCATTCCCGTTCCATCCATTCCAACCTATCCAATTTCCCTTGCTTACATTCAATTATTTCCCTTTCCATTCCATTATATCCCATTTCCCTTTCCATCCATTCCATTTTATACGATTTCTATTTCCTTCCATTCTTTCCCTTTCCCTTTTCCTTCCATTCTATCCCATCACTTTCCTTCCATTTAATTATATCCCATTTCCCTGTCGACCTTTTGACACTATCCCAATTCCCTTTCCTTCCATTCGATCCCAATTCCCTTTCCTTCCATTCTATTCTTTCCCATTTATTTTTCCCTTTCTTTCCATTCCATTTTATCAATTTATTTGCATTCTATTCCATCCCAGTCTCTCCTATCTCACCTGCCAGGAGGTATATGTAGCTGAGTTCTAGAGATGCCACTCCGTTCCTCCTGATGTGCTCAATGCGAGAAGCCGTCTCCAGGGTCGACTTGACGAGAGCCTTCTTCCTAGGCACCACCAACTTGTCCTTCACTGAACCAGCCTTCATAGGAGCTGAGGTGAGAGAAACAAATGACTTTTATACTGTATGTGTCAGCTGATATTGACAGGGTTTCTATAGAAACAAACAGGTTCAAACAGCGGCTCCAGACCAGTCACGTACGGATGGTTGTCTTGCTGGTTTCTTTTACGGCTTTGGAGGACTGGTCCAGGGCTGATTTCTTCTGGGCTGGTTTTGATGAAGCGGAATCCTTCTCCTGTTCCACTGGGCCATCAGGTTTGGCACTCTTTGAGTCGACTGACTGCAGGTCCTGTTCCCCTGATCTAAAACATCACAGGAATAATGGGAAAATTTGTAAAGCTTGGCATGAAATATCGGTCTGTGTGTGTGTGTGTGTGTGTGTCTGACCTGGCTCCACATTGTTCTGTGTCTGAGACCAGCGATCCTGTGTTGAGGGCAGCTGAGGAGGACACCTCCATGGTGGATGCCTTGGGCTCAACTGGTGGGTAATGTTAGCATCATGTTATACTGTAGGCTATGTATTGTCTTTATGACTACACCTATTTGATTGCATATGGATTGATCCTTTAAAAGGGTTTGCTTTATTTCTGACACCATGTGAACTTCACTGTTTCTGTATACTCTGTGTTCACATTCTGGATACTGATATTCACTGTTCTGGTATACTCTGTGTTCACATTCTGGATACTGATATTCACTGTTCTGGTATACCCTGGGTTCACATTATGGATACTGATACTCCACTGTTCTGGTATACCCTGGGTTCACATTATGGATACTGATACTCCACTGTTCTGGTATACCCTGGGTTCACATTATGGATACTGATACTCCACTGTTCTGGTATACCCTGGGTTCACATTATGGATACTGATATTCACTGTTCTGGTATACCCTGGGTTCACATTATGGATACTGATACTCCACTGTTCTGGTATACCCTGGGTTCACATTATGGATACTGATACTCCACTGTTCTGGTATACCCTGGGTTCACATTATGGATACTGATACTCCACTGTTCTGGTATACCCTGGGTTCACATTATGGATACTGATACTCCACTGTTTCGGTATACCCTGGGTTCACATTATGGATACTGATACTCCACTGTTCTGGTATACCCTGGGTTCACATTATGGATACTGATATTCACTGTTCTGGTATACCCTGGGTTCACATTATGGATACTGATACTCCACTGTTCTGGTATACCCTGGGTTCACATTATGGATACTGATATTCACTGTTCTGGTATACCCTGGGTTCACATTATGGATACTGATACTCCACTGTTCTGGTATACCCTGGGTTCACATTATGAATACTGATATTCACTGTTCTGGTATACCCTGGGTTCACATTCTGAATACTGATATTCACTGTTCTGGTATACCCTGGGTTCACATTATGGATACTGATATTCACTGTTCTGGTATACCCTGGGTTCACATTATGGATACTGATACTCCACTGTTCTGGTATACCCTGGGTTCACATTATGGATACTGATACTCCACTGTTCTGGTATACCCTGGGTTCACATTATGGATACTGATATTCCACTGTTCCGGTATACCCTGGGTACACATTATGGATACTGATACTCCACTGTTCTGGTATACCCTGGGTTCACATTATGGATACTGATACTCCACTGTTCTGGTATACCCTGGGTTCACATTATGGATACTGATACTCCACTGTTCTGGTATACCCTGGGTTCACATTATGGATACTGATATTCACTGTTCTGGTATACCCTGGGTTCACATTATGGATACTGATACTCCACTGTTCTGGTATACCCTGGGTTCACATTATGGATACTGATACTCCACTGTTCTGGTATACCCTGGGTTCACATTATGAATACTGATGAAAGTCCTGTACCTGTAACACAGTTGAGCTCAGAGAACCTCTTGAAGTCCGTGGACAAGGCATCTCCTCTCTTATTGGACGATCTGGTCCTGGGATTCTTCTTCTCAAACATTGTTCTCAACTTGTACACCATGCTCTTTATCCCACCTTAAAGCAAACATCATCTGAAATCGACTATTTGCTAAAATTCGGATTGTTATATTGTCCCAACGTGCAGTCGACCTCAGCCATTCTACCAGATTTTTGCTATCCGACTCCCGCATAGCTGTTGTTTTGATTGTGTCGGAGGTGGAAGCTGTCAAATCCACAAGAGGCTCCCGGCGTTATACCCATCGCGAACATTGCCATTGGCTGCATGGAGTCACATTAGTAGAAATCCCATGCAGCTGTGTTTACAAATTCAAACACTGGAACATGTGGTGTAATCTAAACCTCGTTTAGGCTGACAGAAATCCACATTATTTATTTTAATGATGTTAAATTTGACTGTGATTTCTTCCATATAACACACTTCCTCATTCTGAACTTCTAGCGCGAGTGGGAAGGGTGTGGGCAGCTTCGTGACAATGGGCCAATTTGTTTTGTATGGCCTAGTGCCCCGGATGGGTGAAAATGTTACTTAAGAACAAATGGAATGGTCTAATATGTGCAAACTCTGCGCCCACCCAGGATACCAGGCCATGCAAAATGAACTTGCCCAATGACCACAAGAGCAGCCGCTCACCGATTTGACAGCTCCAACGCAGCTACACCACTGATAAAATAAGGAGCCAGATCTCTCACAGGATGTAACAATCTGAAGCATCTGTTTATAGCACTTCGGTTGATGAGACAAAGTCCACTGGCAGGAAGTGGGAGGAGAGGGAGCTAGAAGAAACCTGGCTGACAATCTGCTTTAATATTGTAGCATGGTTTGAGATCCATGCTGATTGTTAAAGTCACTTCTATCCGTAGCTGTACTTGATTTAGCCACAACCGTACAAACCATCAGTATAAGATTGCGCCGACAAACATGGCAGCTGTGCTTCTAGCTCCTAAGCAACTTTGCAGTATTCATTTTTTTGTGTGTTATTTCTTACATTATTAGCCCAGAAAGTTTTTGGGGTTATTACATACAGCCGGAAATAACTTTTGGATATCAGAGTGGCGGTAACTCACCAACATTACGAACAGGAATACGACTTTCCTGAATTGGATCCTTTGTTCGTACCCCCCAGGGCAATTGAACTTATCCCAGAGGCTGCTCCAAGACGCCGCTGGTGGAGAAGAGGTATTCGGAATGGACCTCTAGTCCGACTCAGGAGGCGATCACACCATCCGCCGCTTCCAAGTATATAACTCGCTAATGTTCAGTCTCTGGACAATAAAGTAGACGAGCTCAGGGCGAGGATCTCCTTCCAGAGAGACATCAGGGACTGTAACATATTCTGTTTCACGGAATCATGGCTCTCTCGGGATATACTGTCCCCATCCATCCAGCCAGCTGGGTTCTCAGTTCATCGCGCAGACAGTAATAAAGAATTTTCCGTGAAGAAGAAAGGCGGGGGTGTATGCTTCATGATTAACTACTCATGGTGTGATTTGTGATAAAATACAGAAACTCAAGTCCTTTTGTTCACCCGACATAGAATACCTCACAATCAAATGCAGACCGTATTACCTCCCAAGAGAATTCTCTTCGGTTATAGTCACAGCCATATTATATATATATATATATATATATATATACCCCCTCAAGCCGATACCACGACGGCCCTCAAAGAACTACACTGGACTTCATGCAAACTGGAAACCGCATATCCTGAGGCTGCATTTAATGCAGCTGGCAAATTTGAGGAAAACGCTACCGAAGTTCTATCAAC
Organism: Salmo trutta; assembly: GCF_901001165.1. Classification (NCBI taxonomy): domain Eukaryota; kingdom Metazoa; phylum Chordata; class Actinopteri; order Salmoniformes; family Salmonidae; genus Salmo; species Salmo trutta. Next base: position 524,625 of record NC_042972.1, on the reverse strand, counting down.
ACATTAACTGTTGAGGGAAAACACTAGATCACTGCTACTCGCCTCTTCGAGATGCCTACAATGCCCTCCCCCGCCCTCCCTTCGGCAAATCAGATATCGACTCCATTTGCTCCTCCCTTCCTATAGGCATAAACTCAAGCAGGAAGTACCCATGCTAAGGTATATTCAACGCTGGTCTGACCAATCAGAATCCATGCTTCAAGATTGTTTTGATCACGTCGACTGGGATATGTACCGGGTAGCCTCTGAGAGTAACATTGACGCTTTCACGGACACGGTGACTGAGTTCATCAGGAATATAGGTGGTGTTGTTCCCACGGTGACTATTAAAACCTACCCAAACCAGAAACCGTGGATAGATGGCAGCTTTCGTGCAAAATTTGGTTTGGCCCCTAAGACCCTCAAACTTTTACAGATGCACAATTGAGAGCATCATGTCGGGCTGTTTCACCACCTGGTACGGCAACTGCACCGCCCGCAATAGCAGGGCTCTCCAGAGGGTGGCACAGTTTGCTCAATGCATCCCTGGGGACACACTGCCTGCCGTACTGGACACCTACACCACCCGGTGTCACAGGAAGGCCAAAAAGATCATCAAGGACAACAACCACCCGAGCCATGGCCTGTTCACCCCGCTAACATCCAGAAGGCGAGGTCATTACAGGTGCATCAAAGCTGGGACCGAGAGACTGAAAAACAGCTTCTATCTCAAGGCTATCAGACTGTTAAATAGCCATCACTAGCCGGCTACCACCCGGCTAATCAACCCTGTAACTTAGAGGCTGCTACCCTATATACATAGACATGGAATCACTAGTCACTTCAATAATGTTTACATACTGCTTTACTAGTCTCATATGTACAGTTGAAGTCAGAAATTTACATACTCTGAGGTTAGAGTCATTAAAACTCATTTTTCAACCACTCCACAAATGTATTGTTAACAAACTATAGTTTTGGCGAGTCAGTTAGGACATCTACTTTGTGCATGACACAAGTAATTTTTCCAACAATTGTTTACAGACGGATTATTTCACTTATAATTCACTGTATCACAATTCCAGTGGGTCAGAAGTTTACATACACTAAGTTCACTGTGCCTTTAAACAGCTTGGAAAATTCCAGAAAATGATGTCATGGCTTTTGAAGCTTCTGATAGGCTAAATGACATAATTTGAGTCATTTGGGGGTGTACCTGTGGATGTATTTCAAGGCCGACCTTCAAACTCAGTGACTCTTTGCATGACATCATGGAAAATCAAAAGAAATCAGCCAATCTGTACAAACAATAGTACGCAAGTATAAACACCATGGGACCACGCAGCCATCATACCGCTCAGGAAGGAGAAGCGTTCTGTCTCCTAGAGATGAACGTACTTTGGTGCGAAAAGTGCAAATCAATCCCAGAACAACAGCAAAGGACCTTGTGAAGATGCTGGAGGAAACGAGCACAAAAGTATCTATATCCATAGTAAAACAAGTCCTATGTCAACATAACCTGAAAGGCCGCTCAGCAAGGAAGAAGCCACTGCTCCAAACCACCATAAAAAAGCCAGACTACGGTTTGCAACTGATCGTACTTTTTGGAGAAATGTCCTCTGGTCTGATGAAACAAAATAGAACAGTTTGGCCATAATGACCATCGTTATGTTTGGAGGAAAAGGGGGAGGATTGCAAGCCAAAGAACACCATCCCAACCGTGAAGCATGGGGGTGGCAACATCATGTTGTGGGGGTGCTTTGCTGCAGGAGGGACTGGTGCACTTCACAAAATAGATGGCATCTTGAGGAAGGGAAATTATGTGGATATATTGAAGCAACATCTCAAGACATCAGTCAGGAGGTTAAAGCTTGGTCGCAAATGGGTCTTCCAAATGGACAATGACCTCAAGCATACTTCCAAAGTTTAGGCAAAATGGCTTAAGGACCATAAAGTCAAGGTATTGGAGTGGCCATCACAAAGCCTTGCACTCAATCCTATAGAAAATTTGTGGGCAGAACTGAATAAGTGTGTGCGAGCAAGGAGGGCTACAAACCTGACTCAGTTACACCAGCTTTGTCAGGAGGAATGGGAATGGAGAAAACTGAGTTTAAATGTATTTGGCTAAAGTGTATGTAAACTTCCGACTTCAACTGTATATATGCTGTATTCTATTCTACTGTATTTAGTCAATGTCACTGACATTGCTCGTCCTAATATATGTTTTTAAATTACATTATTTTACTTTTAGATTTGTGTATTGTTGTGTACTGTTAGATATTACTGCACTGTTGCTAGGAACTCAAGCATTTCGCCACACCCGCAATAACATCTGCTAAATATATGTATGTGTGCAATCAAATTTGATTTGATTTATCACCACACGAGTAACTGATTGAATCTAGGGCCTAAACGTTTGTTTAGAGAATCGCAACAGCGAGAATGTTTGTTTACATTTCAATAAAACTTCTATTAGGATTCTAAGAGACCTGCATGTTTTGAGGCTGTTTCAAAAGCATCCACAGAGTAGGTTGAATGTAACAAGCTAGCTAGCTAGCTACGCACAATGCTATGAAGAACTGTAGCAGTGTAGCTATCATCAAAATGAAATGACTGTAGTTAGAGAAAGTGCTTCCCAAACCTCTCCTCCACAACCAACAGACCTTTCACTTCCCCAATACCAGCACACCTGATTAAACTGGTCAACCAATCATCAAGCCCTTGATTAGTTGAATCAGGTGTGCTAGTTCTGGATCTAATAAGTGGAATTTGCTGGGGTGCTACAGGAGATGAGTGGGAAACACTGCATTAGGAGGAGCCCAGGCAGGGCCAGTTTCCAGTGCTTATCCATGATAAGTTTGTGACCTTATGGTCGCTGTAAATAGGCTTCCCTGTAAGGCTGCTTTGATCAGGACATCGCGAAGCCGGTGTGAGATATGGGTCTGAAAATGTACCTCAATCCAGTGATGGAAGATTGCATTGTACTCCTAATTCACCCATTACCCAAAATGCTACATGGAGAAGATTGAAATGCTGCTGTTTTTTAAGCAAACTGTCCTTTTCGTCCTCATGATAGATATCTTAGGCACAGCAGCCATTATGGAATGGCACATCGCATTGAACATCAAAGGACCTGATTGGCTGACTATCTTTAGTTGTTAAACGCAACTGCCAAAATGTCTGCTGTTGCTTCTGCAAGTTCGAGGACGAAAACGGCAGTTTTATGGAAAAACTTGCAGTATTTCAGTCTTCTTTAAGTAGCATTTTGGATAATGGGTAAATTAGGAGTACAATGCAATCTCCCATTCCTGAATTGAGGTAGATTTTGAGACCCATATCTCACTCCGGCTCTGTGGTGTCCTGGTTAAAACAGCCTGCCAATACGAATTTACCAGGGAAGCGGAGAGCGACTGGAAATTAGGAATCTTATTATGTCTATGCTTAGCTAAACCCAGTGCCCTGCCCCAGCCCAAATCTCAGGTCAATGATGGAGATTGATGATTTGATTACTTCTGGCTGCCTCAGTCTAGGTTTACTCCTAGCATCAGATAGATACCTCAGGACAGTTATTAACATGAACACATTCTCCAGCACAATTATATTACTGTAGCACAACATCAGTATAAAACAATATTGACAACTGAACACTAAAACACTGTTGAAAGTCTGGGTGGGCCAAAACAAATCTAAACACACAACTCTCTGAGTTTGGGAAATGTAAATGATTCCCAGTGATGTTAACAGAAGTTTAAAACAGGATAAAACCGCAGCTCTTACCTAGATCATTGTCTTCCCCTGGTTTGGCCTGTGGCAGCCGGAAGGTTTTGGGTCGGTCATATCTGGATCAATAAATAAGCAAGCAGACACTTTGATCCACACTTACATTGAACCACGGGTTTACATACCAGAGTAAGGCCAGGTATTGTACCACAGATTATAGACTATTGTTGGGGCTCAGTTCGATCCGTATCGCTGAAGTTCAGCGTTATATCACGATTGAAATCTAAAGTTAATTTCAGATTGAGCCGAGATATGCAGCATTTACCTCTGAATCAGGAACGTTGCCTTAACATTTCTAACGCGCTGTAATGCAGTTCTTCAGTACTCTAGATTCAATCAAGCCCTTAGTCTATAATCTGTGGTACAATACCTGGCCTTAGTCTATAATCTGTGGTACAATACAGGCCTTAGTCTGTAATCTGTGTGAGTGGTACAATACCTGGCCTTAGTCTATATCTGTGTTACAATACCTGGCCTTAGTATGTAATCTGTGTGAGTGGTACAATACCTGGCTTTAGTCTATAATCTGTGTTACAATACCTGGTTTTAGTCTATAATCTGTGGTACAATGCCTGGCCTTAGTCTGTAATCTGTGTTACAATACCTGGCCTTAGTCTATAATCTGTGTTATAAGACCTGGCCTTAGTCTGTAATCTGTGGTACACTACCTGGCCTTAGTCTATAATCTGTGTTATAATACCTGGCCTTAGTCTATAATCTGTGTTATAATACCTGGCCTTAGTCTATAATCTGTGGTACAATACCTGGCCTTAGTCTGTAATCTGTGTGAGTGGTACAATACCTGGCCTTAGCAGAGACCCTGTCCTTGGTGTCCCAGATTTTGAAGGTGATTTTATGAGACACCAGTTTAATGAGCAGCTCTCTGGTGACTCTAACCTTTACAGACTGGGACCAGCCTAACCACACCTGGTCCCCTTCAAGCCACGGCTTCAGCACCTGGGGAGATGCATACACACACCACATGGTCCGTTATACACCTGTTGGACATAATGTGCTTGGTCAGTTTGAGGACTCTACATTGAGTACCATTATATTCAACGCGAGAAAAGGAGGGTGTGTCATTGTGTTGAGATTGAGAGGGATTACATGCCCATGCCCATGCCATGCCTGTCTTTCTGTCTGTCTGCCTTAGCTTTAGCTCAGAAGGCTAACCCAATCATGGCATTACCTTGGTCTCATTCTCCATGTAGATCTTAGCAGCAAGGCCGAACATCACCAGATCTACTTTAACAGGGTCCTGGTCACCAGGCAGCATGTTGTACTCTATACGGTAGTACGTCTGGGCCTTAGGGGCCTCCACCACTCCACCGGACAAGACCCGTTTGGGCTTCTTCTTGGCCTTCTCCACTAAGGCCATAGCCTCACCTACAGGACAGGGTTCTTCGCCTATAGGAAAACAGGGAATAGAATTAAACACAAGGCTGTGATATAAATGTATCTCACCTAGAGGACAAAAGGGGACAGAATTACATAGAACACACCAATATGAATGGGATAGGGGACAGATAGGGGACAGATAGGGGTAATGTAGCTCTATGGTATAGGGGACAGATAGGGGTAATGTTGCTCTATGGTATAGGGGTCAGATAGGGGTGATGTAGCTCTGGTTTAGGGGACAGATAGGGGTAATGTAGCTCTATGGTATAGGGGTCAGATAGGGGTAATGTAGCTCTATGGTTTAGGGGACAGATAGGGGTAATGTAGCTCTATGGTATAGGGGTCAGATAGGGGTAATGTAGCTCTATGGTTTAGGGGACATTTAGGGGTAATGTAGCTCTATGGTATAGGGGTAATGTTGCTCTATGGTATAGGGGACAGATAGGGGTAATGTAGCTCTATGGTATAGGGGACAGATAGGGGTAATGTAGCTCTATGGTATAGGGGACAGATAGGGGTAATGTAGCTCTATGGTATAGGGGACAGATAGGGGTAATGTAGCTCTATGGTATAGGGGACAGATAGGGATAATGTAGCTCTGGTATAGGGGACAGATAGGGGTAATGTAGCTCTATGGTATAGGGGACAGATAGGGGTAATGTAGCTCTGGAATAGGGGACAGATAGGGGTAATGTAGCTCTATGGTATAGGGGACAGATAGGGGTAATGTAGCTCTATGGTATAGGGGACAGATAGGGGTAATGTAGCTCTATGGTATAGGGGACCGATAGGGGTAATGTAGCTCTGGTATAGGGGACAGATAGGGGTAATGTAGCTCTATGGTATAGGGGTCAGATAGGGGTAATGCAGCTCTATGGTATAGGGGTCAGATAGGGGTAATGTAGCTCTATGGTATAGGGGTCAGATAGGGGTAATGTAGCTCTATGGTATAGGGGACAGATAGGGGTAATGTAGCTCTATGGTATAGGGGACAGATAGGGGTAATGTAGCTCTATGGTATAGGGGACAGATAGGGGTAATGTAGCTCTATGGTATAGGGGACAGATAGGGGTAATGTAGCTCTATGGTATAGGGGACAGATAGGGGTAATGTAGCTCTATGGTTTAGGGGACAGATAGGGGTAATGTAGCTCTATGGTATAGGGGACAGATAGGGGTAATGTAGCTCTGGTATAGGGGACAGATAGGGGTAATGTAGCTCTATGGTATAGGGGTAATGTAGCTCTATGGTATAGGGGACAGATAGGGGTAATGTAGCTCTGGTATAGGGGACAGAAAGGGGTAATGTAGCTCTGGTTTAGGGGACAGAAAGGGGTGATGTCAAGGACTGGTTCTCTTGTGTCTATGCTATAGCTTTAGTATGTCATACTATACACAAGTAACATTCATTTTCTCTGAATGAATGTTTGTGAATTCAAATGCTGTGCAATTCTGTTCTATGCCAATGTCTTTGTGCGTGCTATGGTTTTTTGTGTGGTATTGGCATTTCTATTTATAATGTGCTTGTTTTAAACCTATGGTAGTGTACCTTTAGGAATGGCTATAACAATGCTGACAGTCCATTTGACGATATGGGAGCCATCTTTGCTGTCTGTACTGGTCAGGTCGTCGGGTATGTCTTTGCTGTCTGTACTGGTCAGGTCGTCGGGTATGTCTTTGCTTTCTGTACTGGTCAGGTCGTCGGGTATGTCTTTGCTGTCTGTCGTAATGACGACATCCACCGGTGAGCTGGACTCCGAATATGACCTGTCCTGGTCTCTATGTTCTTGTCCCCCTGGGAACATGTCCTCCCTGTCCCTGTCTCTCCCACACCCTTCTGTCTCTGTGTCCTCCCCCAAATCAGAGTCTGGTGGAGAGGGACAGGGTAGAGAGCTCTTGGAGTCTGGTTCCTCACACAGCGATCTGGACTCCATGGTTCAGTCACAGCTGCTTCTGATTTGTAGACAATGTAACTTTACTGACTGAATAATAGACCTGCCAGTGGATCAAACATTGTTATTTCTAACTTCGTCAAAATGTGAATATATATATATAAATAGCGTTGCAGCAAAACAAAGTAAATGTTCATTATTTGATTCTTTAAAAAACAAATTCCATGCTCTACACTCCTCACAATGAGTAAATGCTACGCAAACGCACAGCTTTCTGCAATGCCCAACAATACATGTTACATCTCTACATTATCATGCAACTTTTAAAATCCTAATTCACAATGCACAAGCCTACCGTTTACTGTCCTGCTGGCCTGTGTGGGTTGGTGATCCTACCGACCCTTCAGGCACAACATTTTCACATCATCTGAGTAAAATGACATGTCAACTTTTCTGTGAATCAACTTCCTACTTACCGCTACACGAAATAGTCCTTAGCTCTTTGGTAGACTGGAGGTGCAGTTCGGCAGCTATTTCAGTTTGTGTCTCTTAAATCTTTTACCAATATCATCACTGATACATGGTATATAGCCTAATTATTTTCAGAATTACGTAGAATCACGGTTTCATCTTTGGCGGAATAACATCAAATGCGGTAGTATGTCACATGAACTGTTTCCGTCACCTTAGCAACCAGTGTTGCGACAACAACGTGAAAACGTTACAGTCTCCACAAGTTGTTAGTAACAATGTTGCGACAACAACGTGAAAACGTTACAGTCTCCACAAGTTGTTAGTAACAATGTTGCGGTGAGTGAACGTTACATTGTGACATCATAATATATATCATAGTAAATGGATATTATGACGTCACAATAGCCAGTCCGGAACGAACTGAAACTTTGAAAACCCGATTAGAGGGAAGAATCAAGCATGGCTCTTATCCTGATAATTATGAACTAGATAAAAGATTGTAGACTATTCTGATACTAAAACAAACAATGGTTTTATAAAAAAAAATACAAACAACCCACACAATATTTTTGTAATTTTCAGCAATAATTTTTTTCAACCTGTTTGAAACTATTTAAACAAAATCTTAAAATCATTCAATATTAATTTGTTTCGTGCATGAGTACTACCTAGGCTTTTCAAACCATTATCCCCCTCACGGACTCAGTTCCAGAACAATGAAGCCGTATTGATATGTGTTGGTCGACCAGATATCAGTCCCAACTGCTAATCAACTGATCTAACAATACAATAGAACAGCAGCTGATTGGTTTAAACCCTGTTTCAAATAAGCTACATGTCAGGACCGTTATTATCAGGTCGCAATATGATATTGCACATTGTATTGTATTCTATCCCATTATTTTATTTAATTTTCCTTTCTATTCTATAAAATATGTGTTCTACTCTTACTGTAGTATAGTGTAATGTAGGCTAGCCTGCGTTAGAAAAATGTGAAGGTGAAAAGCATACATTTTCTTTCTCTACTTTCGAGGAAACCATTTCAAATGACGACCCAGTTTATATGTGTTGCGGGCTGCGCCAAAACTCGCTTCAAAGAAACGCCCCGCCCGCACAGAGAGCTCCTCTGCAGAAATACACTTTTATTCAGTCACGGAGAAGAGAACATGGACACAGGATGCTACAACATGATCACTGATACACAACTTCTTCTCATCAATGGATTTGTACTGATTTGAAAAGAATGGATAAAATAAGGGATAAAATATTGGATAAAGTGGATAGTTGTGATCTGTACGGCCGACCCGCCCGCAGGACACAATGGATAGCGAGTACCCTGGCTTACCACTACGGACTGGACCGGGGAGTAGAGAACGAAATTATAGTTCTGGCGACCGGACTGGACCAGTATCTGCAGGAGATCTTCCACCACATGGACTGTACAGGAGATGGGAAGATCCCCACGGAGGACTTTAATATTCTGTGTGAGATATTGGGTTTGAACAAAGACTCTGAATCGGAGGAGTGTGTAGGGGTCCTGGATAATCTGCCCAGTGAGTTTACCTTCAGACAGTTCCACGCTAAACTCTGCGGATACTTCAGCGCCAAGGCTGGGTCCCAGTATGAGAACGGAAGGTTACTGGTCGGGAAAGACAGCGAGCACATAGAGACTCAGATCCGCCTGAGAATCCCTCTGAGGCGGCGAAAGAAACTGTTATCTCTGGGGGCCGGTGGGAGAGAGAACCGGGGATCGTTACCGAACTCAGATAGACATTTGCCGGGCTGTCGGCAGCTGCGCGCCTCCTGCACCCGGGAGTGTTACGAGGAGATTGTGGCTCTGGAGGAAGCAGAGGAAAGGATAACTAAACTACAGGATGAGAATGCCAGTCTGAGGGAGCTGGTAGAGGATATGAGGGCGGCTCTACAGAGCAGTGATGCCCGCTCCCTGGCACTACAGGTAAGGGTATCCAGATGGGCATCAGTGGTATTGTAATTATTATGCGTTGATGGGAGGCTTTGAGTCTGTAACAAAACATAGCCCTGTAAAGGATCATCAAGTTTTAGAATAGAGACACTGACACTTTCAAATGAATATGTTTATTGGAAAGTTGGCTTTAGAAAAGCTATGTTTTAGCAGGCTATTACCCCCCCCCCCCCCCATCACTGAACTGGCCACAGCCTACTGTTGTCTGTCTATCCCCTCCCAGGTAGGACTGTTGAAGAGCCACTCCAAACACAAATCAGAGGGTGGCTGCTTCATCGCTCATCACAAATTATCTGTCCGGACGAACCACAGCAGCAACAGCTGCCATGGGAACACCAAGACCCACAACCTCAGCCATATCAAGACGACCCACAGCAGAAATCCCAGCAGCAAGCATGACCCCAGCCAGTACTCTAGCCTGAGGACCAATAGCCAGTACTCTAGCCTGCGGAGCCTCCTCCATGAGATCGACCCGATCCACAGCTCTCCGGATGGGCAGGTGGTGGAGGCCATTCTGTTTAATAAAAAGCTGGAACAAGAGCTGAGGTCGTCGCGGGAGGCAGTGTCGGCGTTAGAGGGGTGTAACAGGGCACTGCAGGTGGAGCAGGGGGACATGAGGAGGAAGGTGGAGGATGCTCGTCAGGCGCTGGTCAGTGGAATGGGGAAGGTCAAAGAGCTGGAGGCTAAAGCCAGCAGAGTACCGGTCCTACAGAGACACATCCAGCAGCTAGAGCAAGAGATCCTCTACTACAGGTTAACACGACTGTTCCTTCAGGAAAAAAGCTTCAGAGTTACTCTACATGTTATTCCTCTACCATAGGTCCAGTTCTACCTAGTCTGGTGTAGTGGTGGTGGGGTGGCCTCTATAGGAGTCTGGTGGAGTGGTGGTGGGGTGGCCCCTATAGGAGTCTGGTGTAGTGGTGGTGGGGTGGCCTCTATAGGAGTCTGGTGGAGTGGTGGTGGGGTGGCCCCTATAGGAGTCTGGTGTAGTGATGGTGGAGTGGCCCTATAGGAGTCTGGTGTAGTGGTGGAGGGGTGGCCCCTATAGGATTCTGGTGTAGTGGTGGAGGGGTGGCCCCTATAGGAGTCTGGTGTAGTGGTGGTGGGGTGGCCCCTATAGGAGTCTGGTGTAGTGGTGTTGGGGTGGCCCCTATAGGAGTCTGGTGTAGTGGTAGTGGGGTGGCCCCTATAGGAGTCTGGTGTAGTGGTGGTGGGGTGGCCCTATAGGAGTCTGGAGTAGTGGTGGAGGGGTGGCCCCTAGAGGAGTCTGGCGTAGTGGTAGTGGGGTGGCCCCTATAGGAGTCTGGTGTAGTGGTGTTGGGGTGGCCCCTATAGGAGTCTGGTGTGGTGGAGGGGTGGCCCCTATAGGAGTCTGTGGTAGTGGGGTGGCCCCTATAGGAGTCTTGTGTAGTGGTGGTAGGGTGGCTCTATAGGAGTCTGGTGTAGTGGTGGTGGGGTGGCCCCTCTAGGAGTCTGGTGTAGTGGTGGTGGGGTGGCCCCTATAGGAGTCTGGTGTAGTGGTGGTGGGGTGGCCCCTATAGGAGTCTGGTGTAGTGGTGGTGGGGTGGCCCCTATAGGAGTCGGGTGTAGTGGTGTTGGGGTGGCCCTATAGGAGTCGGGTGTAGTGGTAGTGGGGTGGCCCCTATAGGAGTCTGGTGTAGTGGTGGTGAGGTGGCCCCTATAGGAGTCTGGTGTGGTGGAGGGGTGGCCCCTATAGGAGTCTGGTGTAGTGGTGGTGGGGTGGCCCCTATAGGAGTCTGGTGTGGTGGTGTTGGGGTGGCCCTATAGGAGTCTGGTGTAGTGGTGTTGGGGTGGTCCCTATAGGAGTCTGGAGGAGGGGTGGCCCCTATAGGAGACTGATGTAGTAGTGATGGGGTGGCCCCTATAGGAGTCTGGTGTAGTGGTGGTGGGGTGGACCCTATAGGAGTCTGGTGTAGTGGTGGTGGGGTGGCCCCTATAGGAGTCTGGTGTAGTGGTAGTGGGGTGGCCCCTATAGGAGTCTGGTGTGGTGGTGTTGGGGTGGCCCTATAGGAGTCTGGTGTAGTGGTGGAGGGGTGGCCCCTATAGGAGTCTGGTGTGGTGGAGGGGTGGCCCCTATAGGAGTCTGGTGTAGTGGTAGTGGGGTGGCCCCTATAGGAGTCTGGTGTAGTGGTGTTGGGGTGGCCCCTATAGGAGTCTGGTGTGGTGGAGGGGTGGCCCCTATAGGAGTCTGGTGTAGTGGTAGTGGGGTGGCCCCTATAGGAGTCTGGTGTAGTGGTGTTGGGGTGGTCCCTATAGGAGTCTGGAGGAGGGGTGGCCCCTATAGGAGTCTGGTGTAGTGGTGGTGGGGTGGCCCCTATAGGAGTCTGGTGTAGTGGTGGAGGGGTGGCCCCTATAGGAGTCTGGTGTAGTGGTGGTGGGGTGGACCCTATAGGAGTCTGGTGTAGTGGTGGTGGGGTGGCCCTATAGGAGTCTGGTGTAGTGGTGGTGGGGTGGCCCCTATAGGAGTCTGGTGTGGTGGTGGGGTGACCCCTATAGGAGTCTGGTGTAGTGGTGGTGGGGTGGCCCCTTTAGGAGTCTGGTGTAGTGGTAGTGGGGCGGCCGCTATAGGAGTCTGGTGTAGTGGTAGTGGGGTGGCCCCATAGGAGTCTGGTGTAGTGGTGGTGGGGTGGCCCCTATAGGAGTCTGGTGTAGTGGTGGTGGGGTGGCCCCTATAGGAGTCTGGTGTAGTGGTGGAGGGGTGGCCCCTATAGGAGTCTGGTGTAGTGGTGGTGGGGTGGCCCTTTAGGAGTCTGGTGTAGTGGTAGTGGGGCGGCCGCTATAGGAGTCTGGTGTAGTGGTAGTGGGGCGGCCGCTATAGGAGTCTGGTGTAGTGGTAGTGGGGTGGCCCCATAGGAGTCTGGTGTAGTGGTGGTGGGGTGGCCCCTATAGGAGTCTGGTGTAGTGGTGGTGTGGTGGCCCCTATAGGAGTCTGGTGGAGTGGTGTTGGGGTGGCCCCTATAGGAGTCTGGTGTAGTGGTGGTGGGGTGGACCCTATAGGAGTCTGGTGTAGTGGTGGTGGGGTGGCCCCTATAGGAGTCTGGTGTAGTGGTGGTGGGGTGGCCCCTATAGGAGTCTGGTGTGGTGGTGGGGTGACCCCTATAGGAGTCTGGTGTAGTGGTGGTGGGGTGGCCCCTTTAGGAGTCTGGTGTAGTGGTAGTGGGGCGGCCGCTATAGGAGTCTGGTGTAGTGGTAGTGGGGTGGCCCCATAGGAGTCTGGTGTAGTGGTGGTGGGGTGGCCCCTATAGGAGTCTGGTGTAGTGGTGGTGGGGTGGCCCCTATAGGAGTCTGGTGGAGTGGTGTTGGGGTGGCCCCTATAGGAGTCTGGTGTAGTGGTGGAGGGGTGGCCCCTATAGGAGTCTGGTGTAGTGGTGGTGGGGTGGCCCCTATAGGAGTCTGGTGTAGTGGTGGTGGGGTGGCCCCTATAGGAGTCTGGTGTGGTGGTGTTGGGGTGGCCCTATAGGAGTCTGGTGTAGTGGTGGAGGGGTGGCCCCTAGAGGAGTCTGGTGTAGTGGTAGTGGGGTGGCCCCTATAGGAGTCTGGTGTAGTGGTGGTAGGGTGGCCCTATAGGAGTCTGGTGTAGTGGTGGTGGGGTGGCCCCTATAGGAGTCTGGTGTAGTGGTGGTGGGGTGGCCCCTATAGGAGTCTGGTGTAGTGGTGGTGGGGTGGCCCCTATAGGAGTCTGGTGTAGTGGTGTTGGGGTGGCCCTATAGGAGTCTGGTGTAGTGGTAGTGGGGTGGCCCCTATAGGAGTCTGGTGTAGTGGTGGTGAGGTGGCCCCTATAGGAGTCTGGTGTGGTGGTGTTGGGGTGGCCCCTATAGGAGTCTGGTGTAGTGGTGGTAGGGTGGCCCTATAGGAGTCTGGTGTAGTGGTGGTGGGGTGGCCCCTATAGGAGTCTGGTGTAGTGGTGGTGGGGTGGCCCCTATAGGAGTCTGGTGTAGTGGTGGTGGGGTGGCCCCTATAGGAGTCTGGTGTAGTGGTGTTGGGGTGGCCCTATAGGAGTCTGGTGTAGTGGTAGTGGGGTGGCCCCTATAGGAGTCTGGTGTAGTGGTGGTGAGGTGGCCCCTATAGGAGTCTGGTGTGGTGGAGGGGTGGCCCCTATAGGAGTCTGGTGTAGTGGTGGTGGGGTGGCCCCTATAGGAGTCTGGTGTGGTGGTGTTGGGGTGGCCCTATAGGAGTCTGGTGTAGTGGTGGTGGGGTGGTCCCTATAGGAGTCTGGAGGAGGGGTGGCCCCTATAGGAGACTGATGTAGTAGTGATGGGGTGGCCCCTATAGGAGTCTGGTGTAGTGGTGGAGGGGTGGCCCCTATAGGAGTCTGGTGTAGTGGTGGTGGGTGGCCCCTATAGGAGTCTGGTGTAGTGGTGGTGGGGTGGCCCCTATAGGAGTCGGGTGTAGTGGTGTTGGGGTGGCCCTATAGGAGTCTGGTGTAGTGGTAGTGGGGTGGCCCCTATAGGAGTCTGGTGTAGTGGTGGTGAGGTGGCCCTATAGGAGTCTGGTGTGGTGGAGGGGTGGCCCCTATAGGAGTCTGGTGTGGTGGTGTTGGGGTGGCCCTATAGGAGTCTGGTGTAGTGGTGGAGGGGTGGCCCCTATAGGAGTCTGGTGTGGTGGAGGGGTGGCCCCTATAGGAGTCTGGTGTAGTGGTGTTGGGGTGGCCCTATAGGAGTCTGGTGTGGTGGAGGGGTGGCCCCTATAGGAGTCTGGTGTAGTGGTAGTGGGGTGGCCCCTATAGGAGTCTGGTGTAGTGGTGTTGGGGTGGTCCCTATAGGAGTCTGGAGGAGGGGTGGCCCCTATAGGAGTCTGGTGTAGTGGTGGTGGGGTGGCCCCTATAGGAGTCTGGTGTAGTGGTGGAGGGGTGGCCCCTATAGGAGTCTGGTGTAGTGGTGGTGGGGTGGACCCTATAGGAGTCTGGTGTAGTGGTGGTGGGGTGGCCCCTATAGGAGTCTGGTGTAGTGGTGGTGGGGTGGCCCCTATAGGAGTCTGGTGTGGTGGTGGGGTGACCCTAATAGGAGTCTGGTGTAGTGGTGGTGGGGTGGCCCCTATAGGAGTCTGGTGTAGTGGTAGTGGGGCGGCCCCTATAGGAGTCTGGTGTAGTGGTATGGGGGTGGCCCCATAGGAGTCCTGGTGTAGTGGTGGTGGGGGTGGCCCCTATAGGAGTCTGGTGTGAGTGGTGGTGGGGGGTGGCCCCTATAGGAGTCTGGTGTAGTGGTGGTGGGGTGGCCCCTATAGGAGTCTGGTGTGGTGGTGTTGGGGTGGCCCTATAGGAGTCTGGTGTAGTGGTGGAGGGGTGGCCCTTATAGGAGTCTGGTGTAGTGGTGCTGAGGTGGCCCCTATAGGAGTCTGGTGTAGTGGTGGTGAGGTGGCCCCTATAGGAGTCTGGTGTGGTGGTGTTGGGGTGGCCCTATAGGAGTCTGGTGTAGTGGTGGAGGGGTGGCCCCTATAGGAGTCTGGTGTAGTGGTGTTGAGGTGGCCCCTATAGGAGTCTGGTGTAGTGGTGGTGAGGTGGCCCTTATAGGAGTCTGGTGTGGTGGTGTTGGGGTGGCCCTATAGGAGTCTGGTGTAGTGGTGGAGGGGTGGCCCCTATAGGAGTCTGGTGTGGGTGGTGGGGTTGACCCCTATAGAGTCTGGTGTAGTGGTAGTGTGGGGTGGCCCCGATAGGAGTCCTGGGGTGGTGGTGTTGGGGTGGCCCTATAGGAGTCTGGTGTAGTGGTGGAGGGGTGGCCCCTAGAGGAGTCTGGTGTAGTGGTAGTGGGGTGGCCCCTATAGGAGTCTGGTGTAGTGGTGTTGGGGTGGCCCCTATAGGAAGTCCTGGTTGTGGATGGAGGGGGGCCCCTATAGGAGTCTGGTGTGTAGGTGTGGGGTAGTTGGGGTTGGCCCCTATAGGAGTCTGGTGTAGTGGTGTTGGGGTGGTCCCTATAGGAGTCTGGAGGAGGGGTGGCCCCTATAGGAGTCTGGTGGGGTGGCCCCTATCGGAGTCTGGTGTAGTGGTGGAGGGGTGGCCCCTATAGGAGTCTGGTGTAGTGGTGGTGGGGTGGACCCTATAGGAGTCTGGTGTAGTGGTGGGGGTGGCCCCTATAGGAGTCTGGTGTAGTGGTGTTGGGGTGGCCCCTATAGGAGTCTGGTGTGGTGGTGGGGTGACCCCTATAGGAGTCTGGTGTAGTGGTGGTGGGGTGGCCCCTATAGGAGTCTGGTGTAGTGGTAGTGGGGCGGCCCCTATAGGAGTCTGGTGTAGTGGTAGTGGGGTGGCCCCTATAGGAGTCTGGTGTAGTGGTGGTGGGGTGGCCCCATAGGAGTCTGGTGTAGTGGTGGTGGGTGGCCCCTATAGGAGTCTGGTGTAGTGGTGTTGGGGTGGCCCCTATAGGAGTCTGGTGTAGTGGTGGTGGGGTGGCCCCTATAGGAGTCTCTGAATTGGTGGTGGGTGCCCCTATAGGAGTCTGGTGTGGTGGTGTTGGGGTGGCCCTATAGGAGTCTGGGTAGTGGTGTTGGGTTGTCCCTATAGAGTCTGGAGGAGGGTGGCCCCTATAGGAGTCTGGTGTAGTGGTGGTGGTGTGCCCCTATAGGAGTCTGGTGTATGGTGGAGGGGTGGCCCCTATAGGAGTCTGGTGTAGTGTGGTGGGGTGGACCCTATAGGAGTC